>NC_091749.1:31293393-31453393 GCF_043380555.1 Nothobranchius furzeri
AGCTGGTTCCCTGGAGGGCTAAGCCCAACCAACCATTCCTCCCCATCCCCCGCATATTTTTCTCCTCCTGCTCCCTCACATTATCACACAAACATGCACATAGGACCTGGGGGTGTGTGGTGGGGGTGTGTGTGGTGGGGGGGCAAGTCAGGGAGTGCGGGTATGGACCCCATTTCCGCATTCCTGTGGCAACCTGCCCCCAAATTTTATTTGCACCTTAAACACTTCCACCAAAGACATTCCATGCAAACACTCACTTAGGGCCTTGGGATTGAGCACATTCAACGGCAGTTGGCAAGGGGATTTCTCAGCCTCATCCCGAGTGCCAGTGCCCACTTCCAATTTTAAACTGCACTTAGACACCGCGAGGGCTGTGGGTGCAAGTGGGGTGGTGCGTCGGCATCAGCTGGCATAGGCCAGACAATGCCCGCACTGCCCGCTCACCACAGCCATGGAATACACCTCATCAACACACAACAACATTATATTGGAGCAGGCGGAGGGAGACTAGGGGTCTTAGCACACCTCTGTTGTTGCTTGGCTTCCTGGGGCTGGAGGCTAGGAGGGAGATCTCGCCGTCCGGTTGGTGTCTGGGGTGGTGGGTTGCTGTGCTCAGCGTTGGGCGGGGGAGCCTGCTCATCAGCACCCCAGCAGAAAGGGTAGAACTCTTGGAACCGGTGATGCCACTTCTGGGATGCGTCTTAAAATTGAATCACCCCCTTTGACTCTAATGGATTATATTAGAAGCAGTGATGTTCCACTGCTGTTCTGTGCTCAGAGCCGGATTAACGCAAAGGCAAAGTAGGCACGTGCCTAGGGCCTGATTGGCTGGATGGGGCCCAGACAGAGGAACAAAATTAAAAATAAATAAATTAAAAATTAAATGTACAAATGTCCTATGATAGAATTTGTAGCTAGGACTCCTATCTACAATTTGTTTCAATATTTATTTATTAACTAAAAATAGTGACAATGTTTATCTTAACCATAGACCGTTTCAATGGCTACAGTCACATTAAACCTCTGGGGACGAGTATACGCGTCTTTTGAACAGGTCTTATTTGGGACGCTGTAGCAGCAAGACTCCGCCTCCCTGAGTTTCGGTTTCAATTTGGCTTTAAAAAGGAGATTATAAACTACACCCCACTTTTTAAATTTTGTTAATAGGCAACGTAAAAGCGGAGTTAAACTAAACTAAAAAACGACCTATTTTTAGACAATCTGATAACTTGTCAAAACAGCAGTTTAGTAATCCGTGAGCGGGAATGTGCTTGTGAACATAAAAAACCCACACAAAAACATGAGATCCTTTTGCTGTTGGTAAAAAGTATCATTTTGTAGCTGAGAGAGAGAGGAAGGCTGCACGAGTAATGAGATGTGCGCAAAAAGGAGCCGCTTCGCGGGGAAAGGAGTGGCGCGAACGGAGTAACAACAAACAGTTAGACAGATATTGAAGGTAAACTTCATATTGTGGAGCGATCCGGACAGATATATTGTCGCTGCAGTTTAGTAGGCTTTTACTAGGCTTTAATAAAGGATGATGAGAAGGATAAATGTAAACCAGGCAGTTCAGATAGTACAGCTGTTTTTGAACTGGAAGCAGAGGAAGTGGACGGAGACTCGCAGCCGGAGTCTGAGGCAAACAGCGAGGATGTTGATGACGATGTGGCAGATCCATCCTTCCTCATAGAAGAGTTGGGTCATGATGAGGTAGAGGATGAAGGCAGAGATCCAGCTCCTCGGAGATCCAACAAGAGGAGTGTGGCGCCGCGCAGCTGTCAGATCTCGGCGTGAGACAGAGCCACTCCCCACTCCAAAATCCATGTATATTATTGCCAAATTAATAAAATAAGTATAAATTCAGATAGTCCAGGTTGTCCTGAAAATAATGATACCCCATAAGGCAATATTTATTGTTTTTATTAGAAAATACAAAAGAAAAACCAAAATGAGTCAAAAACGGTGATTTACACTCTGGATCCCAGAGGGCTAATAATTTTTTTAAATTAGTTATTTGCTATATTTAGTCATAATTTTTATAAATGTACAGTCTAGATTACCATTCTAAATGATAAAAACATTCGTCATAAATGTTTGTTGGTTTCACAGTAAAATAAACAACTTTTTTCCAATTCAAATTTTATGTTTTTGAGTGATTTAAGGTCTAATATGCAACCCCTTTATGTCCAAATATACAAAATAAGTATAGATTCATAAAGTCCAGGTTGTGCTGAAAAGATTGATACCACATAAGGCAGTGGTTATGGTTTTTATTTTGGAAATAATACAAAGGAAAACTCACGGCAAATTACACCCTGGACCCCAGAGGGTTAAGGCGCCACCCAATGAAGGACGTCAGAGTCAGAGCGGGACACAACAAAGCTAGCAGGTGTTTTTGAGTAGGCTAACTTTCAAGATGCTTTCGGGTGTGGCAAAACGTAAAAAAAAGAAAAAAAAAAGAAGAGGAACTAAAGAAGAGACAGCGGGGGGGCTTTACAGAAGTTTCTGTCGGGCTGCTCGGGGAAGCCGTCCGACAGCTGTGAACATGCTCGAGTCAGCAGAGCCAGAGGCCGGGCCGAAGTCAGACCCGGAGGAGACATGACCCGAAGACGTAGTGGAAGATGTGGCGGAAGATGCTGTAGCGCCAACGCCGTCAACATCAACGCCTTCACAGAAGGACAAACTGGAAGAACAGCAGCCAGCCAGAAGTGAGCCCAATATAGTCTTATAGGAGCCTCTAGACCCAGAAAGGGTATTAACAACTAGCTACCCATCTGATCCTGCAAAGTGGTACCAAACTGATGACAGGATGCGTGAGTACTTTGCACTAAACCATCCCTCTCAAAATACTGGATATTCTTCGGCATTACAGAGGAAATCTGGAGACATGAACCGAAGCTTAACCAAGGAACATTTCTACAGACGTGTTTCTGCTGTGATTGAGGCCTGTGTTGCTGGAAGGCTGAAGCTTATTCAGTAGTGGAGCATGCTAAATGGTTTCCTTGGTAAGTGTTGCTGGTTTTATTAATTATTTGTCAAATATTTTTTATTAATGTTCAAATAGCAAAACAATAAGTTCACACTCAGAAAATTGACACAGAATTTCTGATTCAGCAGAGGCGAAAACAGCCTGAATGAGCATAAAGCAAGATCAAAACTTAAGATAATGTTTTCATTTTATTAAAATACTTTCTTTTAAGATTATAGATTGTATAAAATTTATACTGTAATAATTTAAGCTGTGTGTTTATAGTTTGTTTTCGAGCCTTTAAAACATGCTTCAGTCCATTCAAATGAATCCATTTATTCTTGAATGTCTTTCCACCATCATGTGATTAATTTGTCATAATTTATAAATGTTGTAAGCTATTGTATTTAGCAGAAAATCTTTTTAATTAAATTTAGTGATTAAATATAAACAGAGCAAATAAGAGACACATATTTGCTCTGTTTACATAGTTTAATGACACCTAGTGGTTATATACTGGTACCGCCTTGACAATGACACTTCCAATCGATAAGATGAGGATCATTTATTAGCATTTAATACAGCTGTGTAATGACGTATAAATTATTAATATTAAAAATTTGTCTGATAGAATGTTTTACATACAACACATGACTTATTTTGGCATACAAACAACCAATTTGTAACCAAAGACTAGGCTACGTAAAATGTGAATGAACTTTTATAAGTAAATTTGGTAAGTTTCAGATTTCAATTCATTAAATAACATCGATGGGGGGGGCCTAAAAATGCAGCCTGCCTAGTGTAGTCCATTTATTTAATCCGGCTCTGTCTGTGCTGCCGCTGCTTCCAGTGTGAAGTAGGGGTAAAGGCTGCAGCGCTGCAGGAGGGATATCCCACATCCCTCTTGCTGTAGAGTAAAACTGCTCTGGCATGTAATGGCACCCAGATCAACCGTTCTGTCTGCTTCTGCCAGGAAAGGTTAAAAAAAAGCATGTCTGCACACACACACACACACACACACACACACACACACACACACACACACACACACACACACACACACACACACACACACACGAATACAAACAATTTCTCTGTTTATGAATTTTATTTTAATTCTTACATTTTAAACACAGCAGATCTATTTTGTATCAAAAGCATGAGTCTGAACAGAGGAATCAAAACACACTGATCCGGGTTCAGGCTGGAAAACAACTCTGACATTTCTAAGATCAGATAAGTTGTAGTTAAAACACTTTTAGTAACTAGTGAAAATCACCAGTTATTTCATCCCGTTTCCAATAAAAAAACAACTAAAATTTAAATCAGTGTTGAATTATATTTTTTCGCAAAGACAACTTGATTTGGCTTTAATATCACATGAATTATGAAATTAAAATATGAATCCAGCTGGTTGTTTTATTTTAATGTGGTACCCTGTAATAAAACATCTGTGTGGCATAGTTCACTGTTTACCCTGATAACTTGCACTAAACAAATCACAAACAAAAATGTTCATAAAATCAAGATTTATACATTATAATGAAAAAAAAATACTACTTACAAAGTTTGATGCTCAGTATTGTGGTCTGTACAAAATAACTTATAAGATTTTATTATTTAACAAAGAACAAACTGATAAATGATGAATGAATTTACAGGAGACAGAAATAATTATTTAGTCATGCTTTGCTTTAAAAATCGGACACAAAGACAGAAACTTACATTATTGCTCAACATTCAGTTATGGTTAAAGTTAGAATCCAGACTGTCTCACAAGGTCAAAAATATTCAGACATTAAGTGAAATTAAAGGTACAATCAAGTACTTATTAAGTGCAGTTACTGACATCTCTGTCCTGAGCTACAACGAAATGGGACAAAGAACACAAAAGGCCTGTTTTTAACAGATCATGTTTTTATCTGGGTGAAACACACACACACACACACACACACACACACACACACACACACACACACACACACACACACACACACACACACACACACGTGCACACACTTCATCAGTAAGAAGCCAGTAGGGAAGGAGGAATTTGGTGAAGATTAAGTTAGTTTCTGCATTTTTACACTGATTTCAAAGATGTTTTGTCTTTAAAACTAAACATTCATCCATGTGCTAGATTCCCTATTCAGACAAATTTTATGTGTATTTACAAGGAAAACCAACATTTTTCCTTGTAAATTTTAATTTTAAGCATTAAATAAATTTAGTGGTAAATTCTTCCACCACTTTCTGAATTTATGCCAGATTATTGTCCCTTGTCTATAAATAATCTGACATTTTACTCAAAATCTAAGAGCAAACACCGTTTAGAAATCAGTCGTGTTTTTATTCAATCTAATAAAAAACTTAATGTATTTTAATGCTATTTTAATATAAATTCTAACCTTTTCTTAAGACCCACACAAACTGTAGTTAATCAGGTTTATAATTATCTGTTAAAACCTTAATTTGGGATGTCTTTCTACTGACAAGAGCACAGCGCTGCTGTACTTCATTGATTTGGTGACACGGATCCATATGAAGGGTTTACTTGTGGATTTAAACAAATTCTACTGGCTGTCAAAAGGTTTTGAGTACGTTCAACTGAAAACGGTGCAGTTGAGATGATAAATCAACCAGTTTGCAGTACAGAGTCAGCACCATTAGGTGGTGCTGTGGGACAAGGAGAGTGAGTTTACGAAAACTAAAACAAGTTCTTAAGCTCATGGGTAAGAAACAAGTTTCTTTTCAGCTGAACAAGCTTTAAAATAAAAATTGTACCATTTGATACCTGACCGTCCTGGAACCCCGAAGACAGCTGAGAACAATTGGGACCAACATTTCTTTGTGAAATATTAACAAAAGGCTTTAATTTCATTGTTGTTCAGTAAATTCTGGAAAAGGAGTTTTCCTTCATGTAGATTTTAGTACTAAAATATCCTGTTTCATGTTTTCAAACATTAACATGAGCGATCAAGTAGAAACTAAACTCACCACTTTATTAGGTACACCTGTCAACAGGAATATATAATTAGCCAATCACATGACAGCAACTTCTTGTTTTAGACGTCTAAACGTGAATAAGACAAGCTGAGGCTGAAAGTGAGCTTCAGAATGAAGAAATTAGATTTTAGGAACTCATCATGGCTGTTGTTAGCTGACAAGCTGGTCGGAGAGTTTTAGAAACCACTGATCCACTGGGATCTTCACCCACAACCATCTCTAGAGTTTACAAAGAATGGTTTTAGCTTTAATAACCACTGGTTCCCATTAAAGTCAGAAGAACAGCATCTCAGAAGCACAACACGATGAACCTTGAAGCAGATGGACTCCAGCAGCAGCAGATCAACAGGAAACTGAGGCTATAGTTCACACAAGATCACCGGAACTGGACCAGAAGCGACTGGAAAACCTTTCCTGGTCTGATGAGCCTGGAGTTCAACTGCAACATTCAGATGGTCGGGTCAGAATCTGGTGTCACCAACATGAAAGCATGGATCCATCCTGCGTTATTCAACGCATCCGGCTGCTGATGGTCGTTTATTTGTAGTGGTGTAATGGTGTTTGTTAGGGGACATGTTCTTGTCCCACTTCGGACCCCTCAGTTCCACCTGAGTGTGGTTTAAACACTCGAGTATTGCATCTGACCATGTCCATTCCTTTATGACCACATGGACCCATCTTCTGATGCTACTTCCAGTAGGATTAAGCACCATGTCACAAAGCTCAGATCCTCTGGTTTCTAGAACATGATCATGAGTTCACGTGACCTCCACAGTCACCAGATCTCAGTCCAGTCCAGAACCTTTAGGATGTGGTGTAATGGGAGAGTTCCATCATAGATGTAACTGTGTGATGTTGTCATGTCAAGATGGACCAGAACCTCAGAGGAACGGTTACAACACCTTAATGAATCAGGTTACGTGAAGAGTTAAGGTGGTTCTAAAGGCAGCACTTGATAGGTGTACCTAATAAAGAGGCCAGTGGGTCTAAACTGATTTTGTTTTCTTACACCATCAATTTGAAAAAACAGCAGATTATTTTCAAACCAAAGTCAAATTTTGTCCCAAATGTTTTCAACCTTAAGTCTGGTGTTTGCAGGGCTGTGAAAAGATTTTTAAATCAAAACAAAGGATTTGTGTTCGTTTACAAACACAACGGTGGTTCCCGAAGTCTGGAAGTGGGATGTCAAACTCCAAACCAGATGATGTCCAGGAAACTGATTAGGTTTAACCCTGATTCCTCACCCTCTTATTTTGTGTTTGATTCTTACTGGAGTCTTACTACAGTCACAAGAGTTTTTGTTCTCGTGGGTCAGAAGGGGAAAAGTCTGAAAAACAGCTGAGAGATAAACGAGCAGCTTCTTAATACTGATCTAAACAACATGTCAACAGTTAAAATACCATCATCATCCAGCAGAAATGACATATTTCCTCTAAAACACTGTGAACACAGAGCTTTAGAATAATTATAACATATTAAATTTTTTTTTTACCAGAAAACTGTTTAAAAATCTAACTTTTGATCAGATCTCGATATAAAATCTAGGAATAACTTCTGAGTAATTGAAGTTTAGTTAAATTTTTGGTCACCAAGTGAAAGTAAACTGGACTTGTGTTTATTTAGATTTTTTTAAATGTTGATAAAAAATATCAGAGTTTTTAAACCACAGATCAGCCATTTGCTTAGATTTTAAAATGGTTTCACTGAAACAACGTGGAAAAAACTGAATAATTTCTGAAGAAAAGTTTTGCATCAGTTGTAGAAATAATTCAGAGTTTAGAGAAGAAAGGCCAATGCCTGCACCATTCTGCTTGCAACAGAGATTGTTTATGAAATAAAAAGAATCCACCATTAAATTTTCAGGCTTCTAAACGTTCATACCAACCGTCTTCTGTCTGCTGCTTTACTTGTTTACCGTGTTTAAATTTCCCTCCTGCTGTATCATTTCTGAAGAGACCTAAAGTATCATGATGCCTTGTAAAAGAAGACGAACGCAGCGATGCGTGTCAGAAAACTTACAGTAAACAAAGTAGCAGACCCTTCTGTTTAAGGGTTTATGCATCAGATGTGAGTCTGACGGGTAGCTACATCTAAAGAAAGAAGCAACAGCCTGGAATCCTGTAGGTAGGTAGTCAATGTGTTTCCAGCACCAGGACGTCTGGTGATCATTGCTGTGCCACTTTACATTGAGGCTCGTGCAAAAGTGCAGAAACTGGAGAAAAGTTGATGTGAGAATCTGCTGAAAAAAGCAGCTTTCAGTGAGAACTTAAAAAAGGATCTCCTCACGCTTCTAAACTCAGCAAGAGGAGGAAGTGCAGGCTCCGCCTCTCTGATCAGGAGTCCAAGAGAACCGCCTCCTCTGTCCCCATGGCTACCGGACTTGCTCCTTAAGGATCTGCAGTTTGGTGCTGGTTGGCTCTGCGGAGCGCTATCGCCATTCAGTTGCTGATCGGTGAAGCCACGTCCAGGTCGGCAGCAAACAGCTCTTTATAAAGAGGGGGGAAGTGCGTCCGAATGGCATCAGGGTAAACGGCTCTGAACGCCGACAGTTTCTCGGTGTGCAGACAGCACAGAGAACGCAGCACCGACACCTTACACCTGAGCTGAGGAGAGCAGGAGCAAACAGGAAGTCAGCAGGTTAACACACAATAGTCATCACAAACATAGATCTCACATTAATTAGGTTAATAGAAGCAGAGTCAGTATTTTGCAGTGATTCAGTGAACTTGTAGCAAAGACTTTAAATATAATTGTTACTCAGGTTCAAGTTATGTTAAGTCAAAAACACAAGGAGCCCCTTCTGGGGGGCTGAGGAGCCAAGTGGAGCTCCAGAGCTGCAGGTTGAAGATCCTTGATCCAAAACAATAACCAGCATCCACCACAGCACAGCTAGCCACCTAGGATCAACTAATCTGGCTGTGAAGGTCTTAAACATGAAGACTGTCATTTCATTAAACCTTGACTTTTAAATGCAGTCAAGTTGATTTGTGGCTCTGCTGAGATCAGCAGCTCAACGAGCCTCTGTTTCTGCATGAGAGATCAACATGTAGAGTTCTGTAGCCAGAATAAGCCCTGGTTTGTTTTAGATCAAGACTGGAGCAGGTTTACATTGAAACGTTCCAAATAGTCAGAAACAGACTTCATGAAGTTTCTCTGTGGGGCTTCTTTCATTCATGATGCCTGATGTAGATGAGTCTGATGGGTTTAAACATGACTTTAATGGTTTTGTGTGAATGTCCCATCTGGGCATAGCGTGTGTTCTTTAGTATGTTTTCCAAAGTTAAACAGCTGTCCCTGCATAAATAAACAATTAGCATGCATGTGAAATGACAGAATTTAGAAATGTCATCTTCAACTTCAACAGGAACTGCTGCAGAGCATCCTAACTGAGATACAGATGTGCTGTTTGGCCTCTTCCACTAGAGGGCAGCATAGTGTCAGTATTTTACACACTGGACCATGTGATGCTCTGATGCGGACAAAGTACCTTCTCCAGGACTCCGTCCGCTCTCTGGTTCTTCTGCAGGATGTGCTGCAGAGCCGACTCCGTCTTCTGCTGAAGCTTCTCCACCTGCAGCTTATCTCGCAACCATGAACGGTCTACACACACACACACACACACACACACACACACACACACACACACACACACACACACACACACACACACACACTTTACAAAGTCGTTCTAGGCCAACTGTTTTTGTTAATCGAGCGTGAGGACGCACCTGCAGAGAACAGAACGAGTGCTGAGAAAAGTGCGAGCTCTTCTTCCGACAAGTGCAGCGAACACATGCTCTTGGCAAAATCAAACACTGATGTGATCAAGTCATCACACCCTGGAGGAACACAGGGAAACCATGACAACAGCAAAAACACATTAACTCATGCTCGGATCACGCTGTGCAATTTTTGGCCGTCGCACTGGATTGCTCATGTCACACTGTGAGAACTCCAAAGGTGGCTCACTATACGGCGCAAGGCTTCAGTGAGGCTGACTGCACGACGTCTCGCTCCGGCAGGACACGCTACGTCATGAGAGCACCTCCTGAAAGCATACGTCAGCAGACCGCTAACCAAAACAAATCTGAAAGGATAAAATAAAGTGTCACCGTTAGCACTTCTTTTTAGCATCAGCTCATGGCCCAGCTCATCTTCCTCAAAGAGGGAGCATCGTTTTAAAAACCCTCACTTTGACCTCAGACTCCAGCTGAGTGTCTCCTTTTCCCATCTTCCAGATAAAAAGCTGAACTGTCTGTTGGACACTCATCCTTCTGATCCTCCTTAATAAACAAAAACCCACTAGCCTACAGAGAAGTAACAATCTGTCACTGATCGCTGCAATATCTAAACTTCTGCCTTGAATGCTGCCTCACTGTTTACTCCACAGCTCCGCTCTGTGAGCTCATCTCACCCGCTGTCATGGAGCAGAGCATCCTCTCTCTCGGCAACAAACGCTACTGAACCATCCGTATCGGCTGAATATGTGAGATTTCTACCAACAGCAAAGGGATCTCATGTTTTTGTCAGCTCATCTCCTCTCACTCATCACAGAATCACGATTTTCACAATTTTTCTAATGGTCTAAAAATGTAGGTTAATTATTTTAGTATAACTCTGGTTTAACTTGGGCTATTAACAGAAATAAAAACTGGTGTGTAGTTTATAATCTGCATTTTAAATGTAAGATGAAACCAAAGCTCAGAGAGGTGATGCTGCAGCGTCCCAAAGGTGTGTTTTCATTGGTCGATTGCAGACAGGAGTCGTAGGTTTTCAAGCAGTGCTTGAAGACTTTTTGAGGCTGATTTGGTCGTGAGACAGCTCAAAAAGCTGTCGCAGAGCCGGCCACACGGTATGTTCACAGATATGCAAATCACCCTCACGCTGACCGTTTTTTGTCATGATTCTGCTCAGGATGAGGGATTTGGTTAAGACGGCCCAACAATGCACAGTGTGATCCGTGCATTAAATACATGCAGGAGTTCCGTTTCTGTCTTGAAACTTTATAAAATCAGTTTTGTTTAGATAGTGTTAATGTTCAGCTCCAGAATATCACAATACACACACCACTATTACCCACAGGCCTTCATGGATTTAAGCACCTCCTAATAAAACGACTGATATGTCCAGAGCATAACATGGGCCAATCATAGTCTGCAGGATGAAAACAGTATGCACCTTGAATGAAGTCTGCATCTGATGAAGGTGAAACCGTTAGCTTAACAAGGTAAAAATGGAAACTTTGCTACTCTGGTTATGAGATAAGAACAGAAAAACAATGGAACTAGAAAACAAACAGAGAAAGAACATAACAAAAATCTGTGCAGTTTTAAGAATTTCCCCATGCAGGCCTTTTATTCTGAAAAATTTTTAAAGGAAGTTTTGTTGATGATGACAGTCTAACTCCTAAAGCCAAAAAGAATAATTTAACCTCTGATTGGATGTGCAAACCCTGATTAAGGAGCCATTGAAACATAAAAATATATATATATATAAGTTGACTAGTTGGTTCCAGTGTTTCTCCATCACATTGGCTTTCCTCGTTGAGCCGATGGGTTACGGTTACTCACCTAATGCTTTGAAGACATCAGGACTCGCTAACTTCCCATCGAAGTAGACGCTGTTGTTCTCGGAATCAAACACTCGACACATTCGTACCAAGATGACCTCTAAAGACCCTGATGGACGCACCGTGAAGTGGCTCATTAGTGTTTAATGATGTCAACCCAGAGTATAAATCAGTGAGCCATTGCTTAATACATTTACAGCTGAGACTAATATGAACACAAGACAAATGACATTTAGATTTCTGTGGGACTGAAAATCTTATTTCCATCCCTACAGGATTAGAGATGAAAGTGTCAGAATTCACTTTGTGTTTATCAGACGGCGTCTGCTCTCACCAGCTTTCAGCAGCACGATCTGGTCATTCTGGCAGAGCTCCATGAAGCCGTCGATGCGTTTAGCAAACTCCACCACGTACTGAATGGCCTCGGTGATCTTTACGGCACAAAGCTGCCACATCATCTCCCGCGGCTGAACGGACCAGAGCAGGAAGAGATGTCAGGAAAATGGAACAAACTGGGATGAACTTGGAAAACCGCATTAAAAGTGTCTGATGGGATTATTAGAGCCTAGGAGCAGAACAGATTTGAGCTGTAGATGCAGATTAGACATTGGATGCATTTTCTGGTGCATTGTGGATGATTTTGCCCGATCAGAGCAGCTCACCTTGCTCTGATATCGGTCCACCTCTTCCTGCTGGAAGCTCTGCCAGCTCATCTGCTGCAGCTCCTCCCTCAGGTACTGACACGTCTCCAGGTGAGACTTGGACACGATCTGGGCCAGGTGATCTGAAACAGTAAAACCCTTCAGAACTAGTCACCAAACCTAAAACAGACAAGGTGTTGGCAGCAGAGGAGTCGACTCTGGTGCATTTCACAACTCAGGATTAGACGCTGGAGTCAAACTCTAAATAAAGAACCTGGCCCAGAATCGGTTAGTAAAAAAGAAAAAAAGTTAATAGTTTCTATTTAAACTGAATGTTTGCTTCTGCAACTCTTCTCACCATTTTAATGTATTTTTAATTTTTAAACAAAAATCCAAAACAAAGCAGATAATTTACAGAGACATGTTTATGCTGCCCGTTTGTCTTTACAACTAAATATCTGTGATTAAAACCAGACAGGGACGGCAGAGAAAAACAAACTGACTTTTTTCCCACATTGAAGGTGGTACCAGGTAAGACCTGTTAAACCAGGCTGGTCTGTTAAAGGCCACAAACACAGCAGCGTCTATACAGGTGAAACTCTAAAAATGAGAATATGGTGCAAAAGTCCATTTATGTCCATAATTTATCTTAGACTGAGAGACCATCTAAAGGCTCAGCTTTAGCACCATATTTTAGTTCCACCTAACCTATATATACAGAAGAGGACCAAGAACTCAGCCTTGTGGTGCACCTGTATTTAGATTACAAAAAGTTGTCTTTTGCATTCCTAAAAATCATGTTCTAACTACTTTAGCTAAATAAAATAAGTAGCTGTCTAATAAAGACATAAACCAACGTTAAAAGGATGACTACAAGTGCTTCAGTTGTACTGCTGGTGGTTTATTTTTGTTTTTCTATCTAAATTAGACTCTTGTTTATATATATATATATATATATATATATATATATATATATATATATATATATATATATATGTATATATATACATATACACATAAATATATATATATATATATATACATAATACAAAAATTTTGTTTGTTTGTTTTGTCTAAAAATGTAAAGTTTAAACATTAAAACAAAAAATGAAATATAGATTAACATAAATAGAATTAGACAGTAGCTCTGATAAAAACCATTGACACAAATCAGATGTCTTCAATTAGCTCATTTATCAGTTTTTGGTATTATACCTCAATATTGTTTAAGTGTCTGAGATTCCAGATGCAGGAAATGAGGCTGACTGTGAAAAAATGTCTGGAGCTGAAGATTAAAATCCAAAGCTTCCTTCTGGGAACCAATCAGGTCACAACTGACATAAAATCGTCAGGATCGTCGGCTAGCAGTGCCTACACCACGCTCAGGACAATCCAGACTCTTCTCATGCATCGTTCCACAAATGTGGAATGACCTTCCAAGCACTACCAGAACAGGGGCTTCCTTTTCAATGTTCAAGAAACTCCTGAAGACCCTGCTCTTCAGAGAGCATCTTCTTAACTAGCACCTTCCCTGCACCCGTCCCCCCTCTCTACTGTCCACCCCTTGTTCCCTCCTCTCCAAGACTGATGTCAGGTTGTTGTTGTTATTGTTGTTGTTAGCCTCAAGGGCAACATGCCGATTATCACTTGTAAGTTGCTTTGGATAAAAGCGTCTACTAAACACATAAACTGGTAAATGGCCTGTATTTGTAAAGCACCTTCTTAGCTTTCTACAACCCATAAAAATCTACAAAAGATTTAAAAAAAACTTTCAATTTTCGGTTTAACGTGTGAAAATCTCAGTATTTTAAACATAAATCAGTTCCTGTCTGTATATATATTTTTTATTTTGGTAAAACTTTAAGATGGAAAATTGAATCTAACCAAATGTACTTATTGGTCTGTCACTGCTGACCACAAATGAACAACTATAAAAAACAAGATTCTAATGTAGACAGAAAAAACTAAAATAAAACACCAGCGGTATAACTGATCTTCTGCTTGGGGTTATTATACTGTGAAAAATCTCCAAGGAGAATAAAAACATTACTTCCCCCACCGAACGCCCTGCCATGTCCCAGTAGGCTCTAATTAACAGATAACTAATTACCACACAAAGATTTAAATGAGTTCTGAGGACACGTTTCTAACCTGCTGCTATTTTAAACCACCTACTGTCTCCGTTTGCCCCACAGCTCCTGCTTTCTGCTGCTCTGCTTCCAATTTAGTCCTTTGCTTTTTTCCCCTTCTGCTTCTCAGCTTTCCACAGATTTCCTCATCTTCTCTGTTAGGCTTTACCTTCAGCTGATGATGGATCATCAGTAGAATCAGTGTTAATTCCACTTTTATTCATTTAAACATACTTTACTGTGAAGGTGATGGTGTTTACTATGATCTGTATTTGTGATTAATAAACACAATGTGATTGTATTGTCCTATAACTGTATTATAATTGGACATATTTAATACAGATGAGCAGACCTGACCTCTCTTTACTCACCGAGTTCAGCCATGGAGGCTGGTGGAGATGCGTCTCCACTGCTGAAGGAGCAGTACTGGAAGAACCCGTTCCCGTGTCCGTAGTCACACGGCGGCTCTGGTTTGATCCCGTTGGCATCCAGCCCAGACTGGTCTGGAGAAGGCTGGATGTCCAGGTAGAACCCCTCTTCTCCTCCTCCTCCAGACTCGGCCTGTTTATGGGTGAGCCAGTTAAGAGGTTGGGATCTCAACCAGAGTTTATTTTGACAGTTTAGGGTTTAAAGGTCACAGACCTTAGGGGTTAAAGACCCTCCATTAGGTGAGTTCTTTTCCATGTACTCAGTCTCATCGGACAGCTCCATGAGACCCGTGGAGGACAGCGTGTAGTGGGGGGACAGAGACTCGGCCTCGCTCGGGCTCGGGATGCTGAGGCTGGGACAGATCTGCTGCTGCTGCTGGAGGCGATGCTTCTGAACCTCCGCCTGCAAACTGTCCCGCTGCTTTTTAGACATGCGACCAAACTTCACAGCTGTTTGAGGCATAGAGGAAAATGTATCAGTAAATATCAAAATGGAAACTTCATTTATTCCTGTTATTTTTCCTTCTATGATAACTACTTGTTTGTTTAAATGATACATATAAAAATATTTATTTTTAAAATATTAGAAAAGTTTCTGAATGTGACAGAGGACTAGAGGCGTCCAGATGACATCACTGTGGTACAGGTTTACTGGCCACAGCAGGTTTGTTTGCATCTTCAAAAATATGACTGATTTGGTTGTCATGGTTACAGATGTGCTCATAATGATCACATAATTTATGGGACAAAAGGAGACTTTCCTTTAAACCCAAATCACATAAAACAAAATTTGAGTCGTCATTAATCAGGAGAATTTTTGGGGAAACACAGAAGCTCTATATTACTGTCATTGTGTGCATTTACCTGGAAACCTGCAGATGAAGATTTTTAAAATGCTGACCGCCAGATGTTCTAGCAGGTGTGTGTGTGTGTGTGTGTGTGTGTGTGTGTGTGTGTACCTCACCGTCTCGAGACATGCCGACAGCTAGGCATTTCTGCAGACGGCAGTGCTGGCAGCGGTTTCGGCTCGTTCGGTCGATTTGACAGTTTTTCTGGCGAGGACACGAGTACGTGGCGTTACTCTGCTGACTCCGCCTGAAGAAACCCTGAGACAGGAAGCAGAAGTTAGAACCAATAGTCTCCAGACTTGCGTTCATATGATCAGATTTAACCCTCCTACTGTCCTAATGGGTGTGACCCCGCGAGGAAAGTTGACCATTGCGCAGGGTTGATGGTTTATCCTTTGAGGTCCATGCGGCAGCGGTGAGGAGTAAGCACCACCTCACCCCTGCCACACACACACACCCCCCAACCCGGTGTATCTGCTTGTGTCTCAGTAGGTCACACGTTTGTGTGAAAAGCTGAGGAGTGCTTGTTTAACCTAGAGTCACAGCTCTGCTCAGCCTTCCTCTCATGTTCCTACAGGATTCATCTCCATAAACTGGCTGCTGATTAAATGTGAAGTGAGTCTCCAGCTGTCACACCAGCAGCTGCTGAAGCTAAACTCCAAACTGATGAGTTTCTGAACCCAAAGGTTGTGGTTGAGGGTCCAGACTAAGATGTTTCCTCTGGTTCTGTAAACAAGGTTGAATCTAATTCTGATGAGGGAAATTAAGTTATTATTCTGTTTCTGTGGAGATGTTTGGTCTCCTGAAAGTTTCTGTAAAGGTCTGAAAAGTAACAACAGCGTGGTGTGGTGGGTGGGGCTTACCTTGCAGCCTTCACAGGTAATCACTCCATAGTGGATCCCTGATGATTTATCTCCACAGATCTTACAGGGGATGATCTCAATCTGAGCTGGAGGATGGAAATACAGATGATTAGAAGCAGCAGCAGGAGTTCAGCCACCAGTCAACAACTGATCAGACTTTTATACTCATTTCATAAATAAACAGCAAAGCATTAAAATGACAAAACCATATCCTTTGGATCAAATGAGAACCTCCTTATGGAGTAAGATGTTTCAACCTGCTGCTGATAAGACAAATAAAAAAGTTCCAACTGATGAAACCCGGGGGGTGGACTGCTGGCGGTTGTGAGTGGGGCCCCTTGGGGGGTCTCGGTGGCGGCCATGGGTTGCTGCCTGGCGGCTGCATTGCCCCTGTGTAGGTCTGGGTGGGGAACTGGGGGCTCGGGGTGTGGAGCAGTACCGGGACCAGAGTGAGCATGAGTGGGTGTCTAGTGTTCATTTTTGTAAGTGTTAGGTTGTATGTGTATGTGTGAGCATGAGGGGGGGAGTGTGGTGCCTTGGTCTGCCTGAGTGTTTGCGGCTCCCGGGTCAGGGGTTTCAGATTTTTGGAGTCTGCCTGACCGATCCCGGTGGCTGCCTGGTGGGATCTGAGTCCCTGGGCTCTGTTGGGTCCCCGGCGGGGCTGGTCGCTCTTGGGTCGCGAGTCGCTTGGTTCCAGGCTCGGCTGGCTTGGGGGTGGGAGGCTGCAGGCGGGGGCCTGTGGGCTTGCCACTGATATCTCCCGGGACTCTGCCGGCTGCTGGTTGTGACCGCCCGGGGCAATCCTCTGCACCTCTCGAGGGGGAGGCAGGGGCTTTTCTGGTTGCAGTCTCCCTGGGGTCCCTGCGCTCTCGGGAAGCTCCTGGATCTCTGGGACTTGGAGCTCCCTCCATCTCCTATACATCTTTGGGGGCAGATCTGTGGCCCCTCACACTCTCTATTGGACGCTCCTACAGAGTAACCTTACATATACAAGCGCGTGTACACACACAGGTGCTCACATGGTGCTCTCATAAGTGTAGACTTCGGCACGTTTATCATCACACAATCATGCACATAGGACCTTGTATGGTTGGCACTAAATGCACTTTGATTTATTATCGTGATTGTTCAGTAAAACAGTGTTTATTTTATATTTCCTCATCAGGTTGACGCAGTGATAGTTTGCTCCTGTTGTATTGTTGTGTGTCCCCTTCTTTTTTTGTTAGTTTTGTCTCTTTCTGCATGTCTAGAAGCCGACTCTTGTTCATCATTGATTGTTTATTTTGTTTATTTTTGTGGAACCCCCCATTTTGTTTCTTCCTTTCTCTTTCACCTCTGTCTCCGTGAAAAAAAAAAAAAACATACTTCAGCTGCTGTGGGTGAAGATTAAAAGCAAAAGGTTGGTGGAGTCTGTTTTAGTCTAAGAACCAGAGCAGAAATCCTACTGGATCTTAGTTTCTACTGCACGGTCTCATTCTTCTGTGGGGGCAGAATGTTGTAGGAGACTGACCCCGATGCAGATTTTTGTGTTAAAGAGCTCAGCTAGAAGGTGCAGCAATTGATCTTTGTCTCTAGGTGATGAGGTGTAGGGCAGGGATAAAAATATTAAAATTTCTAATAGAGATGATACTGTGCAGAGTATTTTCAAGATGCAGAAATTACATCATTCATCAGGGAAACATGCAACCAAGCCTATGTGGAAAACTAACTGATCTGATCTGTCTCCCTATAACGCAGGCCTGCAGCAGCTGCTCAGGGCATGTGCTAAGTATGGTGAGCAATTTGACATGCTGTTTAACCCTAAAAAGAGTGTGGTTATGATTGCTGCTACTAAAGGAGACCTGAAGCTTAATTTTCTATCTTTTAACTTAACAAATCAGGTCCTCGAAGTGGTAAGCAAAGTAAAATATTTGGGGCACATTTTAAGAAGTGACCTCTGTGATGACGAGGACATTAAGAGGCAATGCGGTAAGCTGTACATGCAGGCTAACACACTGGCACGTAACTTTGGTATGTGCTCAGATCCTGCTAAAGTGTCCCTCTTTCGTTCCTTTTGTACTCCTTTCTATACAGCCCACTGGTGGTGCAACTATAGTAAGGTAGTAATGAAGAAGCTTCAAGTGGCTTATCAGGATGCTTTTAGAATCCTCATTAAGCTCCCTAGATGGACCTCTGCAAGTCATATATTTGTTGTGAGTAACATCCCTACTTTTCATGCGCTTCTGAGGCTCTTCATGTACAAATTCATCCCCCGACTGAGTTTGTCAGCTAACGCTGTTGTTAGAGCGCTGTCTTGTTTAATTTACAGTGACACGAGGTACTCCTCAGTCCTTTTTAAACATTGGAACAACTGCCTATACGGTTTGTAATTAGAATGTGTATTTTTATTTTTATTTAAATTTTTTTATTATTTTTTTATTTTTATTTTATTCTTGTTATGGACATATCCCTTGTCTGAAATAAAGTTTGATTGATTGATTGATTGTAAATCCGACAGCTAGAATTCCAGTGTTGGTGGTCCCTGAGAAAGTGTCTCTTGCATCACTGTGGAGGAACTTTCCCCTGCTCTTCTATACAGATTTGTTTTCCATCAGGAACGGCCTGTTTAAGGTCAAAGGTCAGACATTCTCCTTTAGAATTCATGGTTCCATCAGTTACAGCTGATCCAGGTCCGGAAGCAGCAGAACAGCTCCAGATCATCACACTAAGACCTCCATGTCTGACTGTTTGGGTGTTAGTTTTACTCCAAATGGAATGGGACACACACCTTCCTTCAGTTCTTTTTTGTCTTATCAGTCCAAAGTCTTGGGGATTATCACAGTGTTTTATTTCTGATGTTTCTCTTTCTAATTGTTGAATCGTGACTCCTGACCTTGACCTTAATCTTAACTAAACCTGTAGAGCTTTAAATGTTGTTCTGAGTTTGTTTGTTATTGAAATTCTTTAAACTTCTGTAGCTGTGGTAACCTGGTAAGCCATCCTATAAATATATAGTCTGGCCAAGACCCATAGACAGAGCTCTGTTGTGGGACAGACGCTAGTTGTCTTTCAAACTGTCTCTGTCTACTGGACACTAGGACCAATCAGACAACAACCAATGCTACAGAATTAAGTCAACCAAATCAAACAAGTGCTGTTCCTGAGTCGACGCCATCTTAGTAGTTTTCCGCTATCGCAGCATTAGAGCTAAGCCTGCTCAACATCTCTACAAATACAGAGTACTATAGGATTGTTTGGGCCGATAGTAGACCTGCTGAGGCTAGAATGGAGCGTGACTAGACTGACATGCAGAGGAAAACCTATGTTTATCTAGATTTCTAGGCCATAACAATGTTGCTTTTGAGATCAAGTGACTTCATAATTCTCTTGAGGTCTGGAAATAATCAGGTCTGGCTGTGGCTGATGGAGTTGAACTCAGCTTTATAAATGTGATTAATCAGTTCATTCATAATTTTCACATAGAGACAGGCTGGTGGCTTCATATGAATGACATAAATAGAGGAAAAGGAAAAGTGATTTTTGTTTTCTCTGGTTATCCTTTTCTGATTTTGAAATTTATTTGCACATTTGATTGTTAAAAAAGCGGAACAAATCTGATCTGTTAGGAGCAAAATACTTTATAACCAACATGAGTTTCCATGAGGACATGCGTAAGATTAGAGTAATCTGGATGGATCCAACACTGCTGCTGTGAAACGGATTAAAACAGTTGGACTTCCTCTGTCAGGCAGTTCAAAGCCAACCTGAAAACACACTGACTGTTTGTATTTATACTCTCTGTAACAGACTGACAGCTCAGCACTGATCTGCTAAATTTAGCTGAGGGAAGTTATGTAAGAGCGCAGAACACAACAAACAGCAACAAACAAGGTGGAGGGAAGCTGTTAGCTGTACTAAACTGCTTTTATTAGCTTTTAAATGTAGTTCTGAACTTGTGTATTTGCTATAAATTATTAAAGGGGAAAAATATGAGTGTTTTGCTTATGTTACTATAGTTCTATGGTCAATACAAAGCATGTTCATAACTTCTTCACACTAAACCCCTCTCACATAAGGCTTTTTCAGAAATTTTACTCTGGATGGTTTCAGTACCTTCCAGAATGAGCCGTTTTAGGGCTCTGTCACTTTAAGAAAATCAGCTTTTGCTAGCCAAGGGCCACCCATCCCGCTCAGGCTACTAAAAGCTAAGAAGCTCTCTAACCCCCAAATTCCACTACCTCCGCTCCGCTCCGGTCCGCCCCCGCCTTCCGCAGCCGCTCGCTTCCGAACTCAATTTTTACTGGTACCCGTTCTACAACGGCTCCGCTCCGGTGCGGAGACCTGAGGGGGGCAAACAAGCTTGCGCGGGATTTTCGAGATCTTGCGATACAGTCCGAGCAATAAACGCGGAAGTTATATCCAAACACCCGTTGTGTGGGAGAAGCATCGAAATGAGCTGTTTAATCTGCCCATCATGTGTGTTGAGAGATCAGCAGTTTGGATCAACAAAGTGTGACTACTTTGATAGTAGAAACTGTATTTATGGCTTACTTTTGTGTATTTAAACTTCAGCCGCCATTGATAGTTGTTAAAAGTTGTTAAACCTGTGCATATGAAACAAAAAACGCCTTTTGTTTATCGATTTATTGTGAAAAACGGAAGTTGTGCTCGCTCCTTTTCCTGTTGGGCGTTTGTGATTTCTGTCCATTTACTGCGGAGGTGCTCCGGCGTCCGGCGAAAATAGGATCGATTCTATTTTTGCCGGACGCCGGAACAGAGGGCGGCGCACGGCGCCGCACTGCCGGAGCACGGCCGCAGTAGTGGAATTGCTCTGATTGACTACAACGGGACCGATTTTGCTCCGGTGTTCGTGTCGGAGCGGAGCGGAGGTAGTGGAATTTGGGGGTTATGCAGAAGTGTCAGTCAATCAAACTTTATCTTTTCATACAAAAATGTAATTCTTTACGTAAAGTGCTTTACAGATTAAATAGACCCCACATATCCCACAAATGTCATTGCCAATTAAATGTGGAGCAGAGTTTTTAACCTGAAGATGGAGATTATAATTATGGTTTTGGGTTGAAATATGAAATTTAAAGTAAGTTGCACTGAACTGCCACACTAATGATTACACATGTGTACAGCACCATTAGACACTCATCTATACAGGTTATCAGCAAAGAAAAGTTCATTTAGGTGTTACTTGCTCATTAAAGTCTAAATATTAAACAATGTTTAATAAAACAAAACAAAATATCAATCATGCATTTCAAAGAACTCTAAATTAAAGAACTTCTGAAACCTTGAAAACATCTAATTAAAATTCAAGAGTTTCCAAGGATTTCTGGCAGTTTTTTGTTAAGATCCAGCCTCTGCGGCGTACCAATCTCATCAGGATGAAGCCAATCTGGGATTAGGATGAGAAACAGTCCAGAGGAGCCGTGGGGAGGTGAACTAAACTATACTTTCTCACCAAATTCTAATTCTGGTTTTCTTCCCGTTTTATACTTTCACCTAAATGCACTCCATTTACTTCCATTGCATTAGCTCAGAGGTCTTTGAGCACATCAGTGTTTCTACACACACAGTGAAATAACCAACAAACACCCAGAGAAAACCTCAAGCACACACAGCAAATGATGCAAAGAGACGCGTGAAGTCTCATACACTCACGCCTGTATGCTGCAGCCTCCTCTCTGCAATAATTAGCTCTGTGAATGTTAATCCCGTCTGAATTCTGCATTTCAACATCAAAGCAGATGTAGAACAAAGCCTCTGCCTGAAATTAGAGCTGATGTGGGAGCAGCAGATATTTATACATCCAGCTGCAAACCTCTGATTTGGCTTTAAAAGCCAGCAGCCTCCCCGTCGGACCGAGTGGGGGAGCAGTGAAGGCCACAGTTTTTTCTTCTTCAGCAGATAAGGAATGATGAGGAAGAGGAGTCTGATTAATGAGAGAGAAGGAGATGGAGGATAACCTTGTGTTCAAGTCGTTCTGTTAGCAAGTCTCAGTCGGGGGCAACTGAAACCAGGCTTTTAAATGTCCCTACGTGTGTGTGTGTGTGTGTGTGTGTGTGTGTGTGTGTGTGTGTGTGTGTGTGTGTGTGTGTGTGTGTGTGTGTGTGTGTGTGTGTGTGAGTGAGTGAGTGAGTGAGTGAGTGAGTGAGTGAGTGAGTGAGTGAGTGTCTGTGTGTTCCCATGACGGACAGCAGACCTGTCCAGGATGTCTCCTGCTGATGACAGACTCCAGTTCCTTACAACCCTTAGATGATGAAGTAGTTACAGAAGATGAATGAATGAATGAATGAATGAATGAATGAATCCTAAACAAGTTCTGAAAACAATGGAAGAGTATAATGAACCACCCTTCGTCAAGCTTTTTGACAGCTCTATTGTTCTTTGACCTTTATGACATCCCCCCCCCACACACACACACCCTTACGTCAGACTTGACAGCTCTGTTGTATTATGACCTTTAGTGACCTCCCCGATATCCCCTTATATTAAACTTGACAGTTTTATTGTTTTATGCCCCCCCCCCTCACGCCCCCTTTATGTCAAGATAGATTGATGAGGTACCTTGAATGTATGAATTGGTTTTATACAAACCACCTTATGTCAAAATTGATGTGTCACCCCCTAGAGCTTTTGTGTCAACCCAGTCCGTTCCCGCATGATGTAACACCCCTCATCCCTCCCTCCCTCCAACCATGGTCAGCTCTTTAAAAGCTCAGAGTCATTTCAGCGGACCGACTGAGAACGTATCAGAATGGTGAAAGGCCGCAGAAATACCTCTAAGAAAATAGTGAAGCAAGAGGAGATGGATGAAGTGTCTACAACCGATGCTTCAATATCTACCCGAGAGGAGAAGGAGGCGAAGGAGGAGAGCGTTGAGACGTCGCCGCTATCACAGACCTTGCTCTGTGTAAAATCCATAGCGATCCATCAGCTGCCTGAGGGTGGTGGTGCTCCCCTCAAATCTACATGCAAATCTACATTCTACATGTTTAGAGTTCAGCTTCCTCCTTTTGGCGGTAAACAGTGCTTGGAGCAAATCTGGCTGCGGGAACCTTATGGCTATACCGGTAGTTTTGGGTACCGGTTCAGCTATGACACTAATGAGCTAGGTCTAATCCATAATGTGGCTGAGGACGAACCTCTCAAGCCATACTTATCACATTCATCGGTTCATCCTACAACAACTGGGCAGTGCTTCGCCTTGCAATTCCACACAGAGTGTACAAAGATGATCGTGAGAGACCTCGTCCGGCTGTAAAACGCAACAGGCTGCGAGCTCTTCCATCGCTGAATGAAATCCAGAACGTCATGATAGCTTTCAGTGCTTCATGGGAGGGGTTGGAGGATGCGGACGGGCAGTGGATTTTCAAGGCCTCGGTCCAGGAGAGAGGATTGGAACTATTTTTTGTGCTGGAAAAGGTGCATGCTGAATGCGGTATTTACCGCCTTTTACAGGTTGTTCTTTTCAAGGCCTGGTGTGAGAAAATAGATGAAGTGGCGGATCATATCACTTCACTTTTTCGTTCCAGCCGCTGCTGGAAAGACATTCTGACAGTGCGGAAAAAGCTGGAATTCTAAGCCCCGCCTCAGGAGGAGGAGGAGGAGGAGAAGGAGGAGTAGGAGGAGGAGGAGAAGGAGGATGTGGAGGAGGAGGAGGAGGAGGAGGAGCGACGAACGCATCATCATCATCAAACCACGCCCCTCATCAATACTTATAAAGAGCTACCAGCTAGAAACCATTTCATCCCCAACAATCTTCCGCATCAGCACGATGGGTTTCTACACTCAGTCGACCCTTGATGAACTATGGATCCTGGACAGCTTTTCCCCGCAACCGAGCTGGGTGCTAGCCGCTTCATCACCTCCGAAATACAAAAGCAGTCCGCGTCCCACGTCGCCACCACCACCATCATGCTTTCCGAATGATGACTTCCCTCAGCTTCCCACGATCATGGAGGTTCCGGAGACAGTTTCTGCTAAAGCATCATTCAGACCCTGGATCGATGAGACTCCTGCAAGTCCTGATACTCAGCATCCTTCAGAGACATCAATCCCTGATCCGCCACCGGTTTCGCCTCAACCTGCTCGGGAGGACGGTGTGCAACAGCAGAAACAACCGCAGCAGCAGCAGCAGCAGCAGACCCTCGACATCCAGAGCACCGGTGAGGAGCCTCTACGCCTGCCTGACTGGGTGTTTTCAGAAGACACGGTGGATCGAGTGAAGATGGGGCTTCTTCACTTGGTCAACATGGCGATCAAAGCTCTCTTACCTACAATCTGCCACGGATGCAAGATCGATCACCCCAGTCAGCGGCAACAGGAATGTCTTTACGTAGCTGAAAATGAATTATTTTACGATTTTCACTTCATGGCCATTAATCGCAGGGTTTTAACACCTAAGCTGATTCTGGCTCTTCAAATTTTTCTCAGTCTGCATGGCTTCCAGCTGGACGCTGAAATCCTGTTCACCATGGCTGTGCTGCAGCTGCACGGATTCAGAAATGTGATGCCCATTCACAAAGACATTTTTCCTGTGTACGATCGCCTGACCGAAGCTGACCTGGATGCACTGACTGCGGTGGTGGTGGAGTGAACTGTGGGGGGCACCCTGTCTCTTCTGCAACTTGGTTTTTATTACAAACATTTCTAGTAGTTAAACACTGGTTATTCATCATATTTTATTAGACCGCACATTTTTTTTACAGTGCAATTAGATTTTATTCATTATATTTGACTATGCCTCAAGGCTGTTTTTTCCAGTGTGAATAGATTTCATTCATAATATCTGACTAGAATGCATGGCTGTTTTTTACAGTCTGTTTAGCTTTATTGTCACATTATGTACAATTTCTGAAATAAAAAGAAGAAGAATAGAATTTTCCAAGGACTAGTTGTTACAGATCCCTTTCAGCACAATAGTTGAGAACTTGGTGGAGTGCGCTTTACCATAGATTTCGTGGTGAAAGTGGCGTGACACATCTTCAGTTGTGTGCCCCGACCTCATTGGGTGTTTCGGCCACTTATCACAATACACCCTCTGCCCGGGTTGGCCCACCCCTGGTTGAGCAGACCCGGGTGTGTGTCACTCAGAAGCACCACGTCATCATTTGGCAACCCAAATAGCATCCCTTCGTTTAAGCCACAGCCAGTGACTGCTCTGTTCCGCTGCAGTGGCGAGCTCTTTGATTGCCCTCTGTTGGGCCTGGCCTCTGATCCCTACTTCCTTCAAAAGCCTTATTATGGAACTGGCTACAAAACCTCTGCATCCCATTTCCACTGGCCACACCTTCACGTTCCAACCCCTCCCCTCTGCTTCAGCTGCTAGGCTTGCATACCGCAGCCACTTCTGTTCGAATGCTTCGTCAACGGCATCCTCCCAAGGGACTGTCAGTTCGACAATGAAGACACGCCGGCAGGACCTTGACCAAGGGACAAGGTCTGGGTGCAGGTTGGTTGCAGCAATTACGGGTGGAAAGGTGAACCTCTGTTTGAGGTCTACACGCAAATCCCAGTCTCGGGCCCCATCCAATGCACCAGGGTCGGTACTAGGTGGCTTTGTCCGCTGCTTCTCCCCTTCCCGCATGAAGATTTTCCGTGGGACGGCAATCTGCCCATTGGTAGGCATAGCGTTGATGGTTACCCTCTTTTCCTCAAGTTTGGCAGCCAAGCACTTCAGTACTTGGTTGTGGCGCCAGGTATATCTCCCTTGAGTTAGGCTGATCTTGCAACCCACCAAGATGTGGATCATCTCCATACCACAGGTGTAGGTTGGTTGGGGTGGGCAGGACATCGTATGTGGCTCTAATGATAAAACTTAGTCTATTTGCCTCCATACTCCACATCTCGTTCCAGGTGATTTTCCTCCTCTCTGTGCTTTCCCACTTCATCCAGCAGCCTTGCTGGGCTTGGGAGACAGCCTTTGCACATCTGGCTGTTTCCTCCTGGTGGTGTACCTCCTCCACCACCATGTGCCGTCGTTCGATTGGAGTTGCTTTTTGCCATTTGGGTTTTGCTGCTTCCATTCCAAGGCCACTTCTGCCATGCTGTACATGGCCCACTAGGTCTTGGTGTCAGAGAGCAGCCTTTGCCTCCGCAACTGCTGTCAATGGCTTCCATTTCCTCCCCGTTGCTAGGGTTGGGGCAGCACCTCTGACGACTGGATCCCGAGAATCTGTGAGGGACATTCCCAGCCTTGTCTTGGCACACTTGTACTCCTCCACCAGGCTTGATATTGGCAGGGAGAGGGCTCTGTTACCATATAGGCCAATGCTGGTAAGGCATCTCAGCAATCCAAGCCACTTCCTCACCTGTGCATTCACTAGCCTCTGCAGCCGATTGGCATGGGATAGTGTGACCTCATAGATAGAGATTGGCCACATGAGGCGTGGCAGTAGCCCAAACTCAAAGCACCATAGTTTTAGTTTCCCAGGGAGAGCTGTGTTGTTGATCTTCTTCAGGTCACTGATTGTATCCTGTTTGAGTTGTTCTATCTGCTTTGAGTCTTTGAGTTCAGCATTATACCATCGTCCAAGGCTTTTAATAGGCTTCTCCAGCACGGTTGGTATTGGCTCATTGTTGACTTGGAACCTCACATTGGTCAGCTTGCCTTTGATAATGGAGATACTGCAGGATTTGCTTGGTTTAAACTCCATTCATGCCCATTTGATATTTTCCTGGAGTTTATCCAACAAGCACTTGGTGCATGCCTTTGTTGTTGTTATTGTTGTCATGTTGTCCATGTACGGCCTGATTAGAGGACTACGCAACCCGCTCTTCAATCGTTCTTCTCCAACCACCCATCTGGATGCTCGTATGATGATCTCCATGGCCATTGTAAACGTCAGTGGAGAGATGGTGCAGCCCGCCATTATGCCTATCTCGAGGTGCTGCCAGGCAGTTGTTTTAGTCTGTGCTGTCACGCAGAATTGAAGGTCCTGAAAATAGGCTTTGACCAGCCTTGTGATTTCCTCTGGGACTTGAAAGTAATTGAACGCCGTCCACAAAATCTCATGTGGCACTGACCCAAAGGCATTAGCTAGGTCTAGAAAAACCACGTGCAGGTCTTTCTTCTCCTTCTTGGCTGTTTGTATCTGGTGCCAAATGACATTTGTGTGTTCCAGGCATCCAGCAAACCCACTTATTCCTGCCTTCTGCACTGTGGCGTCAACAAAGTTGTTCTTCTGCAAGTAAACTGATAGCCTCTGGGCTACAACACTGAAGAATATCTTTCCTTCCACATTCAGGAGACTGATCTGGCGGAACTGCTCGATGGTTGAAGAATTCTTCTCTTTGGGGATCAGGATCCCTCCGGCCCACCGCCATGCCTTTGGTATAATTCCTTTCTCCCATGCTACCATCATAAGCTTCCAGAGGTACTTTAGGACGCCCGGTGCATTCTTATAGAGCCTATATGGAACTCCATTTGGCCCAGGGGCTGAGGCTGTTCTTGCCTGCTTTACTGTCCACTCCACCTCGCTCCATGTAGGAGGCCTTGTTTCCAGCTGGTGCTTGGGTGGTTGAATTGGCGGCATATCTTCCGGAATACTGGCTGGCACATACCTTTGATTGTCGGAGTAGGTCTTCCTCATGTACTCCTCAAGTTCCTTAATAGGTGTTTTTAGGCTCCCGTTTTTCTCCTTGACAAAGAGGCCTTTGACGAATTTGTAGGGATCTCTGCGAAAGGCAGTCCTTGTTCGTTATTTCTTCTTATGTAGTTTCCTAAGACATTCTGCTCTTCTCAGTGTTGTAATTCGCTGCTTGATGTCGCCTTGTAGTACCTCAATTCCTTTCTTTTAATAATGATGAGAATGAAATTGCATCATTTTTAAAGCACCCATCAGAGATGGATGAGGTAATGAAAAATGTTTATTTTTCACCAAAACATCCGGGTAGTTACAGTGGTGTAGAAAGGTTTACAACGAGAGTTTGGGGAGAAAGTTTCATTGGATAACGCTCACGATTTTCTTTCAGAACAGGATGCTTACACACTTCACAAACCAGCAAGAGTTTGTTTTCCGAGAAATACGTTTTTTGTCACAGGGTCTCTAAAACGGTTTCAAGCTGACTTATGCGACATGCAGGCCTTGTCAAAATCAAATGACGGTTTTAATTACCTATTAACCATCATAGATGTATTTTCAAAGAAAGCCTATGTGCGAGTCCTGAAAAACAAATCGGGGAAATATGTTACAGAGGCTTTTACTTCGGTTTTGAAAGTGTGTGGAACGCCAAAAAAACTGCAGACGGATGCTGGTAAAGACATTTTTAATAAGAAATTTGAAGCCCTCATGAAGAAACATGGCATTGTGCACTTTGCCACAGCCAGCAGCGTAAAGGCCAGCATTGTGGATCAAAAATGCCCCCCGCTGAAGTAAACATGGAAAATCAAAGGCAGGTGTTTCGCAACCTTTACGGAGCCACCTCACTGAAGCCTGAAAAGAAAAGGAAGTTTAAAAGGGGAGATATTGTGAGAATTTCCAAACTCAGAGGTGTTTTTGATAAAAAGTATTAACCGAATTTTCCACACGAACTGTTCACAGTGGATGAGTGTCTTCATCGCTTGCCATCGGTTTATTAACTCAAAGATTTTGACGGGGAAAAAATTGAAGGGTCATTTTATGAAGCCGAGTTGCAGAAAGTAAACCTATCGACCGAGAGAACCTTCCCAGATGAAAAAGTTTTAAAACGCAGGACATTACGAGGACAGCGACAATTGGCAGTTGGATTAACTCTTCAGGTCTCCACGACGTTTAAAAAAGAGAGACAATAAATAAAAAAATATGGAGCCAAGACAGGAGGAGGGTTTTTATATCACATTGCCCTGTAACGCCAGTATTTAAAAATGATACAATTTCCAGTTACAGAATCGATCTTGCGTGTCATATCAATCTGAATGGCTGTTGGCAAGTAGGGCTAACAGAAATCACCTATACCCACTCGTGGTTTAATTTACCGTACGGGCGTGCTTTTTTCGAATGGCGAAGAATGAGCGAACCTCAGAAAATCAACAGAGCTCCAATTAGCCCTGGATATTAAAAAAATTTGCAACAACTTAAGAACGAGTGTGAGACTGCTATGAGAAAGATTAACCCTGATTTCTACTTTATTTTCAGAGGTCCCGACCCCACTCTCGAATATCAGATTGCTGGTGAAATAGAATTTAGGTTTGCAGCACCTTTGGCGTATATGCTAGGTTTTATTGTGGAGGAGTGGCTGACACCTGAATCGTCATCCATCAATAAACCGGTCAAATCAGTACCTCACCCCCCCCGATTTAAACGGTGGTCTATATCAGTTTTATTGTTATTCAGACATAGTGACCGAGCAGCTGGTGGGGGATGTGTATGCACCGTAATTACATAGAATGAAAGTTGAAGGCTATTTTGGGGAAACAATTACCCACGTGTTTAACCCTGTGGATTACACTTCCATCTCTATGAACCATATAGAAAACATTCATATTGAAATCAAATCTGATCAGAATGAACCAATTCACTTCTTTTACGGAAAAACCACAGTGAGGCTTCATTTCAGGCACACTCACTCCTATCAGAAATGTTGCAATATAACGTGTGTGAAGCAGGGTGAGAGGGTCAGTTACGCTCTTTTACTCAGTGCGGCATACATTGTGCAAACGAAAAATTATTTATCACCTGCAGAGAAATGACCCCAACCAATTTATTAATTATTACTTAACACAGGCCGGTCAGGGTCTCCCGGGTTTTAGCGGGGTTCCTTATTTATACAGCCGCGGTTTTGGTTCGATATTTTCAAGACTCTTCAGATTTATATCACCTTTTGTTAAAAAAGGACTTGCTTTGGTGAAACCGCATCTCAAAAAGGCCGCGACCGGGATCGCGTCAGACGTGTTGGCACGAGCCATCAGCAAACTCACAGAGCCTAATGCCCAAGAGGGGTCAGGCCTCATGGTTCTGTCAAGATAGGTCCAGAAGAGACCCCGGTAGGCGTGAAAAGGGATCTACTTCACGGAACAACCGGCAAATTAAAGCCGCAGTCACAAAACGCAAGCAAAAGAGGAAGAACTATCTGCAAGGCTCTGACATTTTCTAATCATGTCGTTGCTTCACAGTAAATCATCAGAATGCACACTGAGCGAATTGGACCTCTTTACCGTGCCCATGACGCAACTGTTTATCGAAGATGTTTATGTTTATTTCTTTGGCAGACACTTTTATCCAAAGCGACTTACAATTTATAACCTATAGGGCATGTTGTGATCTGTGGGGGAAACCGGATTACCCGGAGGAAACCCACGCATGCATGGGGAGAACACGCAACTCCACTCAGAAAAGCCGCAGCTGAGTTTCGAACCTGCAACCTTCGTGCTGCGAGGCAACAGTGCCAACAACTTCGCCACCATGCAGCCCTAAAGAAGATGAGATCTACAGCGAGATTTTACCTGTATCGCTCTGACGGATAACGGACCGGTAGAATTTTTGTCCCAGGGGATGTCGAAAAATATTTAGATTTAAACAACACACTACTGTTTTTACGTGTGAAAATCGCAAACGATGATGGGACTCCTCTGGATGATGGAGCGGCCACTGCTCTGATTATTTATCCTATAAACACAATTTTCTCACAATGCACGCCGATTGTGTGCAATCACTGGCGCCTAATTTCTAAGTCCAGCGGAAAGGAGTGCAACCCCACAGAGCCACCGCAACCCACTACACTACACCTTCTCACCATAGTAACACGATATGGAGCACTAAACCCGAACTACTTTCCTAATAACACTAACAGCTAAACACTGACTAAACTACAATATCCAACAGCCAAGCTAACACTAAATAAGTATGTATAACACTAAAAGCTATGCTAAAGATTAGGATATGCTAATGCTATATGCTAATGCTGAACTACCACTAACCGTCCTACACTCGCTTGCAAATCCAACTCCCAACTCGCCACAAGGCGTGGCCGAGACTCTCGATGCATTATAACTTTGACACAGAGCTGCTACGTAGTACTCTACTGGTTTACGTAGTATCGTTCTCTTTAGCCATTGGCTAAAGTGTATTAAAACAGGCTCAAACTCTGTTTTAAGCTGAAGGTGGCGCTATACTGTGGTATTTAGGCAGATTTTTTTATTTTTAAAGAAAATGCACCAAAATGCTAAAATAAAGAATGCACACATTTAAAACACTATTAGACACTCATTTATACAGTTCATCAGCAAAAAAAAGTTAATGTAGACGTTACTTGCTCTTGAAAGCAGCTCTCTTCTGCTGTGGCAGAGGGGAGGAGAGGATGGTGGCCAGATGAAAGGAGTCCTGTGTGTGTGTGTGTGTGTGTGTGTGTGTGTGTGTGTGTGTGTGTGTGTGTGTGCGTGTGCGTGTGTGTGTGTGTGTGTGTGTGTGTGTGTGTGTGTGTGTGTGTGTGTGAACTGACAAATTCACTGAGAACTGACTCCACATGCTGAAACTGATTAATACCTTTTAAAGAGCTGACCATGTTTGGAGGGAGGGAGGGATGTTACGTCATGTGGGAACGGACTTGGTTGACACAAAAGCTCTAGGGGGTGACACATCAACTTTGACATAAGGTGGTTTGTATAAAACCAATTGATACATTCAAATGTACCTCATCAATCTATTTTGACATAAAGGGGGCGTGAGGAGGGGGGGGGGGGGTCATGAAACAATAAAACTGTCAAATTTGATATAAGGGGATATCGGGGAGGTCACTAAAGGTCATAAAACAACAGAGCTGTCAAGTCTGACGAAAGGGTGTGTGTGTGTGTGTGTGTGGGGGGGGGGGGGTCATGAAGGTCAAAGAACAATAGAGCTGTCAAAAAGCTTGACGAAGGGTGGTTTGTTGTACTCTCTAATGGATGAGTAGAAAATAACAATCAAAGTAAATAAATTATCTGAGAAAATCAAATCAAATGTGTAAAAATCTCATTTGGACAGTTTTTTTTCCCTAGACAGTTTGTTCCTCATCAAAATAACTTTTTTTTAACTAAAGTTTGTATTAGAAGGAATAAAAATAAAAACAAAACAAAAAATACTTTTAGGTGAAGATTGTGAGCTAAAATGTAACCTTCATCAGCAACAGACCATTATGACTCTTATGGGCTCGACACACGGGAGGCGACATCGCCTCTCCTCCATTCATTTTCAATGAGACATGCGCGACAAAGCGATAATCGCGGGTCTCCCTCCTACCAAGCGAAACGCAAAAAACGTGCGTGTGAAAGTTTGCACTTGTGCACGTGTCGTGCACGTGCGACCCAGCGACGCGATCCCAGAAAGTTGAAACATTTTCAACTTTTCATCGCTGTCGCTCGGGCGAGGACCAATCAACGGACGTTTCATTCACTGACCAATGAGCGGACAGGATGCTCCGCACTTCTCCGAGCAAACATGGAGGAGAAGTTGATTATTATTATGTTTATAAAGTAAAATCAGAAGTAAGATTTCACATAACTCTAGCAGCACCTTGTGAAACATCATATCTACCGCTTTATTAACTCTGAACCTCTTAAATAACCTTAATTCCCTCCAACCTGACACATCCAAACAAAACAACGGAAGTTTCGATTTCGCCATGGAACAGAACACGTAGACGACTTTGCCGCTGGCCGCTGCCGCGGATCACCTCCCGTGTGACAGGTAATAAAAGCGACAGCGACAAATTTCGCTGATCGCGGTCGTTTGTCGCCTCCCGTGTGTCGAGCCCATTAGACAGGGAACCACACACAGAACTAAGATGTAAATGCAGTTGTTAATATCCTAAGAATAATGTAAAAATACATTTTGACCATTTTGTTACAAATTACAAAGTTCAAAGGAAAATCGCCAAATCACGATATTGGATCCACTTGAGAAAAAAACCTGACTGACGAGCTAACAGCTAGTCAGAATGGAGTCACTAAAAAGATTTTTTGACAATCTCAAAAACATCACAGTAGTGGTGTGCATCTCTACCTGCCTCACAATTCGATCCAATTCCGATTATCTGCCTAACGATTCGATTTGAGTCTGAAATGCATCACGATTCTTCACACAAACATTTTCATTACTTAATAAAAGCAGTAGAATAGTTTTCAATTTCTTTTTGATTTCGAAATCCCTGAAAAACAGAACATTCATCTATTCACTATAGTGAGCAATAATGTTTAAAGTGTGCTGCCTATAATTACTTAAATAATATAAGAAATAATGTTTTCGGTAGAGCAGCTTTAAGATAGAATATTACTGAACTTAAAAATAGTAAACAAATACTGTGTTAAGTGATTCTTTCACATCCAGGATCCCAAAACAGAAATTATCCCAGACATCCAATTTAAAAGTAACGGGTACATCTTTGATTACTGGTAATGTTGGCCCTGTATCCCTGTCCAATTGCTTCTAGGACAACGCAGTGTGCATATCATTGCAACTCTGCCCCCAGAAGTAATACCTCAAAATTTTATTGTCCTCGCATAGACATCCAGGGGTCGGCAACCTGTTCCCATCAAAGAGCCATTATTACCCGTTTCCCACAGTAAAGAAAACACCGCAGCAGCCGCGGCGTTGTGGGCGGGGCCTACCCTCAGACAGCAGCCGGTGCCGGTCGGTCGCTCGTGTACGTCAAAGTTATCTTTCATAAGAAGATAATCAATAAAACGATTTATATAAAGTGGATCCAGAAGTTGTAGCCCGTCTCTGCCTACAATATTTTGATATTGTTCACCCTGTTGGTGGTTTTACTGAGCAGGTGCCACTTTTGTCATACGTTTCTTTTTAAAACATGTTTAGACTGTTCAGAATACAAATCCAGGCTCTGTCAGGTTTGATTGTTGTAATTAAACTTTGTAGGTGGGGAAGGTCAAAAAAGGATCCGATTATTTTGTTTTTCCCTCATTTACAGTGACGGAGATAACGGTGCAGTGCGCCTGGCTCTGGTGTTAATCAAGTTAAATTATATCTCTTTGCAACAATTTTCACAACAGAACAGTTAAAAGCAGGGCTTGTGTTGTGTTGACCGGACAGTTCCCGTATTTGACTATTTATTTTGACGGAGAAAGAACAGAAAGAATTACCCCGACACATGCAGACGAACTGACACTTTATTCATTTCGCACATCGCAGATGTAGCTAAATCACTTAAGAAAAGATTCTCATCTGAACATCTGAGCTGGACACGGAGCTCAGCGCGACTCGCTGTCAGCGCGTACGTACGGTGCACAGTGAGCTGAAGATGTGGAGAGGGGCTTGGAGCACGACGCAGAACCAGAGCGCATGCAGGAAGATTCCTCGGATTGAAGCGAGACTTGTCACTTAGAAAATGTTCCCTGATTATGAAACTTTGGCTGAATAGCGCTTGTTCCTGTCTCCAATGTGGCGACACATCCAGGAGCCGTCTGAGGAGAATCCCAGAATCTCACATCCTCTTCAGCTCAGAATGCGCCGATATGATTACGTACAAGCGTGACGCGTCAACCCGGTCTCACAGTAAGACCGGGTTGGACCTGTTCAGGTTTACGCAGACAATCTTTACATTTAGAATTGGCATACAGATGTAAAATTAATGCAGTAAAATATAAAGCATTTTATTTAAATGTAGAGTCATTATTTTACAAGCACAGAGAGCCGCATCAGATGGATGGAAGAGCCGCATGCGGCTCCAGAGCCGCGGATTGCCGACCCCCGACATAGACATAGGGAGATAATCTCATTACGTCATGTTGCTGCATCGATGCGGAATCATGCACGGCTGAATCGCGATGCATCTTAGAATCGATCATTTTTCCCACCTCTACATTACAGCTGCTCGTTTTACATTACAGAGTTAATCTGACAGATTTAATGCTAATCCTGTCAGAAGCTTTCTGGACTGACCTAACAACAACAGCTGCTGTTTGAGCAACAAATTACCAGTTCAACCAGATTTTGGTCTAAAGGTTTGTAAATTCAACCACTATGAAACTTTTGTTTCATTGTTGATTTTAGAAAAAAATAGCTGATTTAGGATTTGTTTACTAATAAATCAAGTTTATGATGAATTCAGGATTATTGGAAAATTAAATTTACTCTTAAAACTAAACACGTCAAATATTCATAAACTGTTGGAATCTTTTTGACTCCATTTACCTTTTCCCCTTCTGCCTTTTACACAGTCTAACCACACACACACACACACACACACACACACACACACACACACACACACACACACACACACACACACACACACACACACACACACACACACACACACACACACACACACACACAATCTCTTTGTACATGCTAGTTTCTGGAGGGCCCAGCGTGCTGCTGCTAACTGGCCTGCGCCTGTAATCTCCTCACTCAGAGTTCCTGGTTCTGCATGGATGTAATAACGGCATACATATGGCGACACACATGGTGCATCTTTGTAGCCGTTCACCAGATGAAGCAGCAGCTTGTTCATCAACCACAGTTGGTGATTTGATAAGTCGCCTTTCCAGCAGAACGAGGTTCTGATTCAGCTCCAAATGAATTGACTCCAACAGCAAGTCACATTTTTGCACATTTCTTAAGCTTTCTTTAACCCTCTGGAAGCAGGCGTTGCAGATTTGCAACGTTAAAACCTACCTGGTTACTCCACATACGTATTTCATGAGCATTTGTTAACTCAGAAGAGTTAAAGGGTTAACCCTCTCAGGCTCAAAATAAGTTTTGATAAAAGGACGAACAGCTAAGTCCTTCAGGGGTACTTCTGAGTTAAAAAATGCTCATGAAATACGTATGTGGAGTAACCAGGAAGGTAGGTTTTAATGTTGAAAATCTGCAATGCCTGCCTCCAGAGGGTTAAAGTCTGATCTGCTGCGTTTGGTTATTAATCTGGTCTCATGGTCAGTAGAAATAAGAACAGATGAGGAGATGTGGTGAACTAAGGGAAGAATGAAGTTTTAAGACAAATTCATTTTAAATATAAGAAACACCATTTTTCTTCTTTTACTTCATTTTTACTGTTTCTTTTATTATTTTTCAGAATTAAACAAACCATGATTTTGTAGTTTATATGTTTGTTTCTATAAAATTTAAAACTGCAACCTGAGAGCATCGTTTTTTTTAGCATCCTTCTTGTTAGCCGCTGAAAGCTACTTTAGCTGTTTTTATTGGTAAAACCACAAGATGTACAAACAGACTGAAGAGGCATGTTTGAGGAGTCAAACTCACACTGTAACACGTTCACACACTCACACACCAATCATGACATCTCACACTGAGAGGTGACACAACTCAACACACAGAATTAAGTCGGTATTTTGGCTGCAGCCTGTCCTGTGTGTGTGATGTGACGGGAGGTGGGGGAGGTCCATACCATCAAGCACCAAGCTCAACACAGAACAAAACCCAAACCATGTCTGGGGTTTGGATGAACAAATGTAAGAACATTTTTCTGATTGGTCAGACCCCGTAGACTTTACGCTTTACCAGTCTTAGTTCCCTAACCCTAACAACAGTGATCAGGATAACAACACATTAACTACTTTTTACAATATAATTTAAGCAAATTCAAGTGTGTAGCACTTTCATTTATAAAAGGAAAAGCTCCGATCCAAGGTTTTGAGTCATTTCTCATCATAAACCTTTGATGACCCCTGTGTACAGCCAGTGATGTGATCTGATGAGCCCCTGTTGTCGCACCGCAGCCCCATCGCCGGTATTAAAGCTGCAGATGAACACGTAAACTTTGCAGACTTGTCCCTACGGACGCTGCTCTCAGATACCACAGGAGATAGTGTAATTAGCAGGATAGTGGAGCTAAGTGAAAGCTAATGAGCTGGAAGAACTTCACCACAGCCACTGCTGTTTACTCCGGGAATGCTAAAGCTCAAGCAAAACGAATCCCTGATGGATAAATTATCTGAAGCAGAGCAGAAATAATAATGCCTCACAAAGGCCAGATCAAAGAGGGGGGGTACAGAGGAGGCTCAGCCTTAAAAACATGTCAAGGTTTGTTGGGGACAAAGAATAAAATCAAACAAACTCCTGCTTCGTCTTCGTCTTTAGTTTCTGCTCCTTACTGGTCTCCTGAGTTCTCAGAGAAGGTTTCCTGGAACAAAAGCTGCTGAGAAGAGAGGAGAGTAAAGATGGAGGACAGTGACGAAACGCAACATTTGAATTAACCACAAGCAAACTGGATTCATTAATAAAGAGGCTTAAGGAACAAGCACATATGAAGCTCTTACAGAAGCCAACCAAGGACATAAATAATTCCTGGATGACTACAGCTTGTTCTTGTTTCCACGGGGGTGTGAATAATTCCAGCTGGTGTTAGACTATAAAGAGATTCAGATAAATCCTGTAAAATTCAGTCATTAGTTTCATGGGAAACCTTTAGCAGAGTCTGAAGTGTATGATCTCTTGCAGGAGAAACAACCACCGGGATTTTTCTGTTTCATACACCGCACAGGATAATTCCTGAAACGCTTCAGCCGACACGATGGTGCGCCACCTGATGTTTTATCCTTTTGGTGATCAACTCGTGTTTTTTGACAAATACTTCAGTAAATTAACTCTTAAATTCACAACATGCTCTTTTAGTGATATCTGAATTAAAAATGAAAAAGCAACATCAAATAAAGTCATTGCAGCTTGGTTTAATGTCGGAACAGATGCTAAAGCCTGGAGCAATGGAGAAACATTCAGGGAATTCTGATTATATATTATCAACACAAAGAACTGTGCCCCGAGGTTTATTGGTGTTAATGTTTTCAGTTTCAGGGTTAGCCCCCCCCCCCCCCCCACACACACACACCTTCCAGTGACGGTTAAATAATCTGCTGACAGTTGTAATTTGTGATAAAACAAACTGGCAACAGGCCTACTGCAGCTTCTTCCTGAAGCTGGTCAAAGTGGCAATGAAACACACACATTCTCACACACGTTTGTACGTGACGGGTCCAGCCTAACATGCTGCTGCTAACAAGCTCTATCCTATTTTTTTCCTGACTTATTACAAAACAAAAGGAAAGGACAATGGGACAAGTAAAATGTTTTTAAAATACACATATTGGTACTATTTCTGTTTTAGGACAGTTTCAAGACAATTAAAGGCCCTTCATCCACATCGCTGACATAGAGAAGTACCTCCACCACACCACCAGGTGGCACCACACAAGAGCTGCCAACAACAAGAAACTTTAAAAAGTGATATTAAAACATTTAAAGTCAGCAGGGTTCTGAAAACGTTAAAAACAGATGAAAACATAAATGAGAAAACGGACAAGTTTACTAAAATGCTTAGTTCTAAAGTAAAACCAACAAACCTGATTGGCTCAAAGGCACAAAACAAGGCCAGCCAAAGGGCCCACTACTGATGATGTGTCCCACAATTATAGGATTTCTAATCATTAATTATTGAGTAACTAATAAAATCACTGTTGTTAATCATCCATCCATCCATTTTCTGAACCCGCTTGTCCTCGTGTGGTCACTGGTGCCTATCTCCAGCGGTCAATGGACAATCAGGCTAGGTACACCCTGGACAGAGAGCCAGCCCATCGTAGGGAAACACAGAGAAACAGGACAAGCAATCACACACACACACACTCACACACACCTAAGGACAATTTGGACAGACCAATCAACCTAACAGTCATGTTTTTGGACTGTGGGAGGAAGCTGGAGTACCCGGAGAGAACCCACGCATGCACAGGGAGAACACGCAAACTCCATGCAGAAAGATCCCAGGCCAGGAAGCGAACCCAGGACCTTCTTGCTGCAAGGCAACAGCTCTAACCACTGTGCCACTGTGCAACCCCTGTTGTTAATCAGAACTACAAAAACAACTTTGCAAAAGAAACCTAACATTTCAACATAATGATTGAAAACAAATGAAAACAACCAAGGGAAGGATTGTGAAGTGGCAAAGAATCAACAAAAGGAGACAAAACATTTAAATATTAAAAAAATATAAAATAAAACTGACCAAATATTATAAAAACAAACAAGAACCAAAAAATTAATAATGATTAAGTTAAGATTATGGATAACTGATTGATTTTATAATTAAACACACAGAAGACGAGAGGTAAATGACCACATGAAAATGTATACAGTTCAAAAGAAAACTAAATGAATTATATTTACAAAAACTGGTCTCTGATTGGTGACAACAGAACAACAGACACAATAAACACAGCAAGACCCCCACATGAATGACAAGAACATTAAAGGTTGCATATGGATCACGAACACCAAAGCGACATCTAGTGTGTGGAGGTTGTAGTTGCAACAATAGAATAAAGTTTCCAGTTGTCAGGAGGCTAACACAAGGTCCAGTGGTGAACTGCGCAGGATAAGGGCTAATTTCTACTAATAAGTTTATATTAACAACAGTATTTAACATTAGAACATCTTCTGGGCTCAGAAGAAGCTGCTTGACTTGCAGAGTCCACCATTTTCCACAGTGCCAGCCTCGCTGTGCCAAGTGGACTAATGGCAACCTGCAATGGCACCCTCTATTGGCTGGTAGATGTAAACACAGACCCAGTGTTGTGCCCGTCAAAATAAATGATTGATTATTTTTAAATGAAAAAATGGCTTTTAAAGGAAGTGATGTACATTAATTCTGCACACCTCTACAGTGCTCCATGGAGGGATTATTTTTTTTTTAAATACAGCTTTTTATTAAATTGTTCCATATTCAAGTAACTTTCTGGAGTTTTCTACTTTCAGAAATTATGTATGGTTTTTCAGAAATCTGTAAAAGTGATTAACTTATCATGTACTGTGATATAATGTAAGCAATATGTCTTTTTATTTATTTTTTGCTAAGCACGCCCCCTGCCCCGCAGAGCTCCGGGCAATAGGAAACTGAGAGCAGACCAGAGCTAACCAATAGCGTTAGACTACGGCTTAGATGCTTCAAATTTAAGGAATACCTCGGCTGACGCAGAGTTGATGAACATTTCAAGGACAAGTTAGTCTCTAAAATATAAATATATGAGAACAGAGCATGACAAGAGAATAATACTTGTAAAACAGCGTGTTTTAGCTCTATTTGTCGGCTACAGAAGCACATTTATGAACTAGAAACGTGAAGTTGCCATCTTAAAAAACAGAGCGACAGACTTTTTGTGTGATGCGCTTTTCAGCCACTAGATGGTGCCATCAGATAAGCGAAATATTCTGGAAAGAGACTAATGGAACCAAAGACTGAATTTTACACTGCAATCAATAATGTTGACAAAATGAAACACTTAAAGTGACTAAAACACACACACACACACACACACGCACACACGCACGCACGCACACACGCACGCACACACACACACACACACACACACACACACACACACACACACACACACACACACACACAAATAAAAAAATGAGATGGAGGACAAAATAAAACAGGAGACAAAGGACAAAGGCAGCACTACTAGATGCACAAAGCCCAACAGAATAACAGAAAGGGAGATGTTTGTACTCATCTCCTCCAATCTGCACCTCGCCTTCCTCAGGAGAACATACAAAGAGTCTTAACCCTGATGTTTTTTCCTTCTGAACATTATAATAAACACAAGAGTTGAACCTGAAGTTGTTGAGATAATTCTGTCTGAACTCAAGTGTTAAATCAGAGTAAGAGATCTGAAATAAAAATAAAAAACTCTTCTCTTTAGTGTAAACAAACCCAGGGGATTAGTAGGGTATTTGCTGCATGAAATATCACTTTTTCATTCTTCCCAACAGCTTCAACTCTTCCAGAACACTCACGTCTCACATCCTCAATCCGTCCAACACACTCGTCTCACATCACACTCCTTTAAAGTCACATTCATCTGACTCCCAAAATAGCAGTGTCTGGTGTTTTCACTGTCAACAATCACACACACGTCCCACACGTGGAACAGGGCTCTGCGTTAGACAGAGATGGTGACATGTGGTGTTTTTAAAGAGGAAGTGGTTCAAAACAACAAGAGACGCAGTCAAGCATCCTTCAGAATAACTACTAATCTCTAACAGAATTCCTGAACACCACAAGCAGGAAGATGGAAAAGAGCAGCTTTTCACTCACCTTTCATGGCAGAAATGACAAAATACATATTTATAGTCCAGATGCATGGAGAGAGGAAAAGAGAGCGGTGTGTGTGTGTGTGATCTGCAGCAGCTCTCTTGGTTCTGTCATCTTCTGGCTGCTCTGAGCAGCATGAGCTCCATGTGACTAGACCGTCATCACTCTGGCCCCGCCCTCCGGCAGCCAGACCCACAGCTCTACAAGCCAATCAGAACACAGAGCTCATTGGCCCAACTGTGCAGCTCTGTGTTCTGTATTCTGATTGGCTCAGCTGTGTTGAGTACTGTGTTCTGATTTGCTACATTGTCATTTGTTTTTGTACTTGTTGACTTAGTACAAAAAAACAAAAGTCAAAGAAAATGGGATAAAGCAAACACTATTTATTACTGATTTAGGACCGTTCCAAGGCTGTGTTAGCTCTGTATTCTGATTGGCTCAGCTTTGATGAGCTGTGATCTGATTGGGCTACTTTTTTCTAATTCAGCTGTTGGGCTTGTGAGCTGGATCAATCAGAAAATGGACCTCAAAGCCTTAACAACAGAACAGGTGTGACTGGCAATTTATCTATTTATTTTTACACATATTCACAAAATATACACATTTTACAAGAATCCATTTATCCATCCATTTTCAGCTGCTTATCTTCCCGGGGAGGTGTCCAGGGGAAGGAGACCGCAGGTCTACCCAGAGCATGCTAGAGAGATTAGAGACTGGATTGGGAACAACTTGGGGTCCTACCAGAGAAACTGTATAGATTGCTGGAGGGGTTTGCAGTCTGATCCACTGCCTCCATGATGCAGACCCGGGTGAGCAGAAATCATAAAATGAAATACAGGTGCTGGCCAGTAAATTAGAATATCATCAAAAGGTTGAAAATATTTCAGTAATTCCATTCAAAACGTGAAACTTGTACATTATATTCATGCAATGCACACAGACCAATGTATTTCCAATGTTCATTACATTTAAATTTGATATTCATAAGTGACAACTAATGAAAACTCCAAATTTGGTATCTCAAAAAATTAGAATATTCTGAAAAGGCTGAATATAGAAGACACCTGCTGCCACTCTAATCAGCTGATTTACTCAAAACACCTGCAAAGGCCTTTAAAAGGTCCCTCAGTCTTGTTTTGAAGGCACCACAATCTTGGGGAAGACTTCTGACTTAACAGCTGTCCAAAAGACAATCATTGACACCTTGCACAAGGAGGGCAAGACACAAAAGGTGATTGCTAAAGAAGCTGGCTGTTCGCAGAGCTCTGTGTCCAAGCACATTAACAGACAGGCGAAGGGACGGAAAAAATGTGGTAGAAAAAAGTGTACAAGCTCTAGGGATAACCGCACCCTGCAGAGAATTGTGACGACAAACCCATTCAAAAATGTGGGGGAGATCCACAAAGAGTGGACTGCAGCTGGAGTCAGCGCTTCAAGAACCACCACGAGGAGACTCATGAAAGACATGGGATTCAGGTGTCGCATTCCGTGTGTCAAGCCACTCTTGAACAAGAAACAGCGCAAGAAGCGTCTCGCCTGGGCCAAGGACAAAAAGGACTGGACTGATGCTGAGTGGTCCAAAGGTATGTTTTCTGATGAAAGCAAGTTCTGCATTTCCTTTGGAAATCAAGGACCCAGAGTCTGGAGGAAGAGCGGAGAAGCACAGAATCCACGTTGCATGAGGTCCAGTGTAAAGTTTCCACCGTCAGTGATGGTGTGGGGTGCCATGTCATCTGCCGGTGTTGGCCCACTCTGTTTCCTGAGGTCCAGGGTCAATGCAGCCGTCTACCAGGAAGTTTTAGAGCACTTCATGCTTCCTGCTGCTGACCAACTTTATGGGGATGCAGACTTCACCTTTCAACAGGACTTGGCACCTGCACACAGTGCCAAAACCACCAGCACCTGGTTCAAGGACCATGGTATCCCTGTCCTTGATTGGCCAGCAAACTCGCCTGACCTTAACCCCATAGAAAATCTATGGGGTATTGTGAAGCGGAGGATGCAATACGCTAGACCCAACAATGCAGAGGAGCTGAAGACGACTATCAGAGCAACCTGGGCTCTCATAACACCTGAGCAGTGCCACAGACTGATCGAGTCCATGCCACGCCGCATTACTGCAGTTATTGAGGCAAAAGGAGCCCCGACTAAGTATTGAGTGCTATACATGCACATTCTTTTCATGTTCATTCTTTTCAGTTGGCCAACATTAGAGAAACAAACATTTTTTCATTGGCCTTTAGAATATTCTAATTTTCTGAGATACCAGATTTGATGTTTTCATTGGTTGTCACCTATAAATATCAAAATTAAACGTAATAAACATCGGAAATACATTGGTCTGTGTGCATTGCATGAATATAATGTACAAGTTTCACGTTTTGAATGGAATTACTGAAATATTTTCAACCTTTTGATGATATTCTAATTTACTGGCCAGCACCTGTAAAGTCACGCAAAACAACAGAAAAGAAATACACAATCTGACAACTCAGTTCTAAGAAAAACACATGGAGAGGCTCCAAAAACATCCTAGAAAGTTAAAAAATGCATAACAATTTCCCCCCAAAAATTGTGATTGTCATTTATAAAAAGGCAATTTTATGTTTTGCCAGCTGTTGGAAAACTGTGATCTCCCATTGCACTAATAGGTGCCACAACCTGTAAAATAATGTGCACCGCTTCCCTCTAGTTCCCTGTAGTTCACATGAAGTTTAGACAGAATAAATAAACAGGAGGGAAAAAAGAAAGACAAAAGGAAGATAATAGGCTGATGCAGCAAGAAACCACAGAGACGCAGCTTCAGCAGAAACCAGTCGAGCAGCCAGCAGCACAAGTCTAAAGAATCCGACACACTCCTCTCAGATCATCAAATGTTTTTATGCAGACAAAAAACTCTTAGTTTTACTTGTCACACACAGTTTGCAACGGTTGCATCAAACCCTGCTGCTTACATTGATTTTACCTAAAACATGTGGACTTTTATGGAGAAACCAGATCAGCTAAAATCATTAATGAGCTTTTCTTTAACATTGAACAACTATTATAGCTTCCTGTAAACAACAACATAGTTTAATCTAGCCGAGTTGGACAGAGATCCACAGGGAGCTATGATGCCACTGTAGCACAGGAGTCAAGTGCTTGCCCCTTAATGAGAAGGTTGCAAGTTCGAGCCCCACTCAGTTTGTCGCTGTCATTGTGTCCTTGGGCAAGACACTTAACCCCCCTTGCCTGCTGGTGGGGCTTGCAGGGGCCAACGGTGCCTGTGTACTGTAGACTCACCTCTGTCAGTGTGCCCCAGGGCAGCTGTGGCTACATCGTAGCTCATCACCACCAGGGTGTGAATAGATGAATGTCTGACTGTGTTGTATAGCGCTTTGGGGGGTTCCAGGACTCTAGAAGGCACTATGTCAAATACATGCCATTTACCATATATTTGGACCTAAGTGCTTGTTGAGCTTCAGCGTGTCTGGACCAACAACCGAGGGTCTTGCATGTTTTAAATGTTGTCCTGACTGAACAGACTTGACTCAAAACAAATAGGAGATCTCAGGTGCTTGTCAAGTTCTGCTGAATCTCGTGGAGAAACCATAAATGAACTCAGATCAGTTGAAATAAAAAATAACTAAACGTCCTGATGATCAGAGATGAAATGCATTCATTTTAAATGTTATAATAAAAATGAACTCAGGAGTGTGTCTTCTTCACACCTGGTGATGATGCTGAAAGACAGAAAATAAGACGATGTTACTGTTATTGCTTAATAATTTCATTTTTTATGCAGAATTTCTCGAATGTATTAAGCTTTAGTCAGCCCGAGGTTTATCTTTGCTGCTCAAAAAGATCCAGTTCAGCTAGCTCAGAATAACACTTAACCTTTGAAATTAGTTAAAACACACTGATTGTAGTTTGGAATGACACAATATGTAATATTTGAAAAACTAGTCATCATGACCGTTTCACAGAAGAAATATGATTATTTTTAGCAGCAGCACTAAATGTCCGAGTGCTGGATCAGCTCAAGGAGCATCATGGTGTGTGATGTTGCAGCAACAGGACTGTAGACACTAGAACCTTCTGCTGGCAATCACTACTAGCCTAGAAATCTAGACCGTCAGGTACAGAAGCAAAATGATTTTGCTCTGCATGTCAGTCTAACCACGCTGCTTAGGAACCTCTGCAGCACCGGCCAGTCTGGTGGCTGGCCAATCACAGCGCTCAATCGGTTTGGTGGGTGGGATGTTAGTGCAACTGAGCGAAACCAAGATGGAGATGGCTCGTTTGAAATGGGTTTGGACTGTTTAGAGTTGGACTTTTCTTTGATTCAAGAGCAGATAGAGGTACTTAAGTCCTTTGTTTAGAAAAAGGATGTATTTGTATATTCTTCAACTGAGTGTGGCAGACTGGCCCGTTGACTGGCATCCGTAGCAGTGAGTTTTTTATGTTGTTTGATGTCCAAAAGCGCACAGAAATATTTTGAAAGACAATCGTAGATCCCGCCACCCCACTGACAGCTGTCTATGGGCCAGAGTATATTTTTTTATATTTATATTGGCCTCACTCAAGTTAAATGCTTTTTTGGCAATATTGGTCAGAATTTTTTGGGCTTGAATATCTTCAGAGTTGGCCTTCCCTTGAATGTAATGATCATTTGCTCCAAGAAAAGGTCCCTGTGTGGCCCCCAGACTCTGGAAGTCTGTCCCCCTGAGCCTGAGGTCAGCAGACTCAGTGGTCTCCTTCAAAAAGCAGCTGAAAACTCACCTGTTCAAGCTGGCTTAGCGTAACCCTCATCACCAAACTCCTCTTTTTCTGCTCTACCTATTCCGACTTTCCCGGGATTCACTGATTTCCCTCTTTCCTATGAATTTTCCTCTCTCCCTTTCCTTACATTTTTAATACCAATTTTTTTCTCATTTTAAACATATTTGTAATCATTTTTGAAATCTTTTTTATATTTGAATTTTTTGTTTTTATGAAGCGCCTTGTGATTTTTTTATCTTGAGAGATACTATATAAAAGATCGGGTGTTTCTCAATGTCAAGGCGACAGGCTCTTTGCTTACGAGGACACTCTCCTTCCCTGGTCAAAGAAAACAGTTAAATGGAACAAACTTACATCATAACAGTGGTCACGTAACACGAGAGATACACATTCACACACTGCTAGTGATGGTAAGCTACTTGTAGCCACAGCCGCCCTGGGGAGGTCTGACAGAGGCGAGGCTGCCATTGGCGCCGTCGGCCCCTCTGACCACCACTAACACAGGCAAGTTGGGTGAAGTGTCTTGCCCAAGGACACAACAGCAGGATACCCCTGGCAGGAGCTGGAATCGAACCCGTGACCCTCTGATCATGGGGCAACCCGCTCTACCACCTGAGCTACTGCTGCTGTAGTCTGTTTTACTCCATCATCTCTTCTCCCCCTGCTCAGACGGTCTCCTCGCTACAGCCTGTCACAGCAGATCACACACTGACACACTGACCTAAAACCTGCAGCTTACTGCTCAAATATTTAAAGCCACATGGGGGAGACGAGTCGGCTGTCTGGAGTGAAGATGGCCGCCACCGAGTCACAGCTACACAACAGAAAAACTGTCTTTTTTGAAGAGAAGTGAACCATTCTTATGGCCGGATTTCAGTCCCAACTAGTTATAGCTGGCATGTTAGTCTGCGTCTGAAATGTCCGATACTAAAACAACATTTATGTTACTGAACATTACAGCTGAACGTTGTTCCAGTGTTGCATTTACTTTTGTTTTCCTCGACACGTATGGATAACTAGTCCAAACGTCTCCGTCTCCTTCCAGGTGAAAAGTGAAGCCCTGATAATCTTGTTTGCAGGAGCGGCCGTGTTGTGTTGTGTTTTTGCAATCAGAATCTGTAAAAAGGATGAAATGATTTTATGTTGGTTTTAAACACATGCATTTGTCCCTGACCCTCATTGTGAAGCAGTTTGAGAACTTGGTGGATAATAAAGCTCGTAATCGGACTTTTTAAACTAAAAAGTCTTGAAGTTTAGGAGTTCCCTCAAGTGAGCAACACTCGTAGCCTCCAGTTCAGTCAGCAAAATAATTGTGATAAAATATAAAAGTGATGGATCCTCCCATTTGTCCTACAGATGGAGAAACAATGATAAAAAAAAAATCCCCCGAGGTGTGTTTTTTTCCCAGTCTCATCGATATCCTGTTTTTTTATGGAGCGTGTGGGACTTTCAACTTTTCCTGGAAGCCTTTACTGGGAGGACACTTGAACACCTTCAGATTCTACACAAAGTTCACAATAGTTTTGCAGATCTATGCAAATAATTCCCTTAACTCAGGGAACATATAGCCATGATATGAATTTAATTACTGCTTGGATGTTTGACCCTTGATGAATTCCTTACAGCTTAGAGTCAGTGAGAAACAACCCAGCAGCTGATTAAGAGTCAAATCAATTCAGAAGCTGATTACCAAATACTCAAACACTGCTAAATGTATTTATACCCGGCAAAAACTTTATCCTGCTTCATAATCACACACACACACACACACACACACACACACACACACACACACACACACACACACACACACACACACACACACACACACACACACACACACACACACACACACACACACACACTAATGATCTTATTTCGGAAACAGCCTACGGACTTTGTGCTTTATTAAAAATAAGAAGAATCGTATCTTTTGTAAAGGTTGTGCTACTTTTGGTTTTGTGTTCCAGCAGCGCGCAGCCCCCTTCTGCGGGGGTTGGGTTACTATGTAATGAAAGTTAAAGCATCTGAATAAATAAAATGACTCAACAAGGAGAATGCTCTCAACGCTGGAGTGTTTCTGTTCTCTCCTCCATAATTCATCTGTTGAGCTGAAAGCAGCAACACGAGGAAACGCATGAAGGAAGTGGAAGCTGCTTCCAGCTGGAGGCTCCGGAGGAGAAAAGAGGCTTTAGGAGGACAAGGAGGCGACAGACTGAGTGGATCCCTCAGGGCTCTGAAGGATGAAGCAAAGAAACGCTCGCTCACAATGAGCTGGGGAACAACCATCTGCAGCCGAGCTCGAGTAAATCCATCCTAATTCTAACACAATAACCTCAGCAGCAGCTACAGCTCCACAACAAACACAATATTTGTTTCTGCTTTCTCTATACAAATGTGTGTTCTTAGAGATTAAGGCTTTCGCAGAACAACTCTGGATGCTTTTGAAACTGATATTATTCCTTCTGTTTAAAAAACAGAAATGGTAAAAAAACCAAAACACAAATCCTGAAGCAGCTGAGCTGACATTAGAGTATAAAATCTAACAAAGCAGCAGTACACTGTTTTTATTTGACCTTTTCTCTCAATAAAATAAAAGTTTGCTGTCAACAGGATCAGGACAAAGACCTGAAAGTTGTGCTTTCAGCTCAAGGAAAAGGTGGGGGTGGGGTGCCTACATCGTGTTTTTCAGTAATTTTCTTTTTTAATTGTGATTTCACTGAACTTGTTTATGAATGAAGGACAGATGGAGCATGACAGTGAGGCAGATTGGTGCTGCGTCTGCACTGATGCGGGCGTTGTACCGGTCTGTCGTGGTGAGGAGAGAGTTGAGCCATTACATCATCTTCCCAGCAGAAACCCAGGTCCAGGGTCACTGAGAGTGGGTCGGGCTTCTTGGTCAACAGGAATGCTCAGATTTATTATTGCATTTCATGAAAACTCTCGGCTAAGATGAGCTGCTTTCAATGACTCTGCAACTAATTAGAGAGAAAGTCTGAAGAAGAATCAGGCAACATAAGAAATCAACAACACAACACATAGCAAAACAAAACAACAACACAGGGCAGTTGAGAGCCTCGGTGAACAAAGCGAGACACTTTGGAAACTCCGTGATGAATATTGATTATTCACAGCGAAAGCGAACAGAGATCACGACTTTATGCTAACATTTCCAAAGAGACAAGAACCTTTTTCATCATATTCTAAAATGTTTTCTGAGTTTTGTGTTTAATCCAGGCGTCAACCTGGTTTTTCTCTTTAGAAACATTGTAGGATGATGACACACCGTTATCTGCTGGTTAACAGTTTAGCTCTTTAAAAACAGACCTGACTGACTTTAAAACAACAGAATCAAACCTCCAGGCTGCAGCAGGAGCGCCCCGTGCTGTCAAACACCACCGTCTGTTTTAAAACTCTGTTAGATGTAAAACATGGCAGGCTGACACCAGCAACATGAAGAGAGTCAGTCTCTGTCTCCCTCAGCAGTTTGCAGCTCCAGGTTCTGATAATTGTTTAGAGCGAGCGGCTCCTCGTACCAGTTATAGAGCATTAGCAGCAGCCGCCAAAGTCATTTCTCCGCCGCTCATCAGGGAGCTGGAAACAAAAAAAGGAACACCCTGCGTCTCTCTGCCTCCAGTCGCCTGCAGCATCAGAGCGAACGATTTCAGACGAGGCGATAAATCAGATTTAGGAATCTGACAGAAAGATCGGAGTGAACTTTCAGTGACTTGTTGGAATGAAAAGAGGAGCAGAGCAATACTGCTGCAGAGTTTCCCTCTGATATGAAAATGGAAAAAGTTTAAACTATTGTTTAAAAATAAATCAGCCTTGGAGGAGAATCACTGAAGTCCCCCGTCACTCAGCAAACAGTTCCCATAATGCCCCTCTGCTCTTGCATTAGATTTTTTTTAACTGAAACTTTCTGATTCGATGCAACACTCTCTGTCTATGTTTAAATCAAATTTAAGGTTTTAATTAATTTATTTCTAACACTGCTGAACTTGATTCAGAGATATTCTTTGTTGCATTTGCCCCTGCCTTCATTGTCCAGTAGGGGGCGATGTTGGCATTACATTTTGTGGAGCTACAAATGTATTCTCCAATCTATTCACTAGCTATCGGCATAGGCGTCATTTTAACCAGGGACGCCGGGCACATGTCCCCGGCAAAATTTGTGATTGGCAACTGTGTCCCCCCCACTTTCAAAAAAGCCTGCTGATGAGGATTTTTGTTTTACCAGCTCAGATCTTATACCAGGGGTCGGCAACCTGTTCCCATCAAAGAGCCATTATTACCCGTTTCCCATGGTAATTTTGGACGGACCTTAATAAGCAGTGACTTAGTGAAGCAGGCAGGTCGCGCTAGAAAATTTAGTTTAAAAAGACGTCATAAATGTTTTCCCCGTCATTTTTATTTATAAAATATGAAAAAGAACCTCACAATTTAATTTTCATTCATCTGTCATTAATATGTAGTCTACACCCGTGCGTTAAGTGGACCACCTTCCAGTAAAAGCAAAGCATTCAGCCCACCTCTCCAAATGCGTAAAATGTGCATCAGCCGCTAGTTAGGCGCGCCGCGCGCACCGTCAGTTACGTCAGCCCAGACAAGAGCAGAGCAAATAGAGAAAGAATAGAGGATAATTGTGTCTGGATGTGGATGGAGATTACATTTTACAGCAGCCTGATCATCATTTAAATACGTAACCCATCACCTGTCTTCTAGTCCACGCTATCAGCATTATTTTAATTGGTGTGTGTGTGTGTGTGTGTGTGTGTGTGTGTGTGTGTGTGTGTGTGTGTGTGTTCCACTTCAAACACTGGTCTAACCAACCAGACCAGCGTGTCCAGTAACATATTAATGTTACAATTAAACAGTTTCACTTTATGTAGGCTAGGAACATTTAACCTGCCGTGGCCCGACCGCTTCTGCTCCACATAAACTTTGTGCGTGATCAAATGCCTCTACAGGTGCTTTCTGAGCTGAAGAGCTATTCTGCCTCAGACTGGATGCGTCATGCGTGTCCATATTAGAGACGGGAACAAGTGCTGTTCAGCCAAAGTTTCATAATTTCATAAAAAGGACATTTTTCCAAGTGACATCCCTCAGAGAGACCGGGTTTCCAGACCGCTTCAGTGGGAGGAAATCTTATCGCATGCACCGTGGTTCTGCACTGCAAACCCCTCAGATCTTCAGCCCACTGTCCACCATGGGCGCTCCGAGCCGCGCTGAAGACAGTGTCCAGTATAAAGCTCTGATGTTCTGATGGGAATCATTTCTTGATGGATTTTGTATTCTGAACAGTTTAAACTGGGGAAGGTCAGAAAAGGATCCGATCAATTTGTTTTTCCCTCATTTACAGTGACGGAGATAACGGCGCAGTACGCCTGGCTCTGGTGTTAATCAAGTTTAATTTAATCTCTTTGCAACAATTTTCACAAGAAAACAGAACAGTTAAAAGCAGGGCTTGTGTTGTGTTGACTGGACAGTTTCCGTATTTGACCGTTTATTTTGACGGAGAAAGAATAGAAAGAATTACCCCGAGGCATGCACACTAACTGACACTTTATTCGTTTTGCACATCGCAGATGTAGCTAAATCACTCAAGAAAAGATTCCCATCTGTACATATGAGCTGGACACGGAGCTCAGCGCAGCTCGCTGTCAGCGCGTACGTACGGCGCACAGTGAGCTGAAGATGTGGAGAGGGGCTTGGAGCACATCACAGAACCAGAGCGCATGCAGGAAGATTCCTCCGACTGAAGCGAGACTTGTCACTTAGAAAGTGTTCCCTGATTATGAAACTTTGGCTGAATAGTGCTTGTTCTTGTCTCCAATGTGGCGACACATCCAGGAACCTGTCTGAGGAGAAGCCCAGAATCTGACATCCTTCAGCTCAGGAAGCGCCTATGATTACGCACAAGCGTGATGCGTCAACCCGGTCTCACAGTAAGACCGGGTTGGACCTGTTCAGGTTTACGCAGACAATCTTTACATTTAGAATTGACATACAGATGTAAAATTAATGCAGTAAAATATAAAGCATTTTATTTAAATAGCCATTCATTATTTTACAAGCACAGAGAGCCGTATCAGATGGATGGAAGAGCCGCATGCGGCTCCAGAGCTGCGGGCTGCCGACCCCTGTGCTAGCCTACTTTATGTCCCCAGCAATTTTTAAACCCCACTCAAGTGTATGGTTATTGTCCCCAGCAATTCTGGAAACAAACTGATGCCCTTGGCTATCGGTACTTGTCATGATTGCTCTCATTTATAGATCAATCTAGATGTTGAACTGATTTTGTTTTACCAGACCATTTTCTGATTTACCTTCCAAAAAAGTCATATTTACAAAGTTTCATCTGTTATAAGCTATTCTAGTGACCACGTTTCCTCCCATTCAACCAGGAGCAAAAACATTCTATAATCTGCAAACTTTCACGTTTGCAGAGTTAATCACATAAAAGAATTTGCTTCTGGAAAGAAAATTACAACAAAATAGGAATTAAACATTTTCTAGAATTAACATTTGCTGTTAAACTGTACCTGACGTGATGCTTGAAAACACCCTGATTGTCCAACAGCTGCAGCATCGCAGACACACGGAGACAGCAGTGAGAGACAACAGGACTGTTTTACGCTGAGTGTGAGACTGTAAACTCCACTGAACGGGTCTGGGAGAACTTTTTAACAGAGGTGTGTAAAGAATGGGTCATTTACATCTTACTTATGAACCATAAAATGTGAGATTCCATAGAAATATAAAATATCAATCTGATGGATCTTTAACTATTTTAACCAGAAGATCAGAACTTTTCATTGCAGGGATTACGTGACACTTTGTATTAACTCCAAGGAAAGAAAGAGATAGTCAGATTTAAAATAGTTAAGAAATTTATTTCTACACAATTTAAACAAGACTAACTTTAACACTCTGTGTACTGATGGACTAAGGTCGAGTGAGACGTGATGAATGATGATGGTGTGTGTGTGGCAAGGGCGTCAGTTTGTTTTCAGAATTGCTGGGGACAATAACCATACACTTGAGTGGGGTTTAGAAATTGCTGGGGACAATATAGGCTAGCACAGGGGTCAGCGGCTCTGTAGCCGCATGCGGCTCTTCCATCCATCTGATGCGGCTCTCTCTGTGCTTGTAAAATAATGAATGGATATTTAAATAAAAAGATTTATATTTTACTGCATTATTTTTACATCTGTATGCTAATTCTAAATGTAAAGATTGTCTGCGTAAACCTGAACAGTTCCGACCCGGTCTTACTGTGAGCTTGTGCGTAATCATATGCGCTTCCTGAGCTGGAGGATGTGAGATTCTGGGATTCTCCTCAGACGGCTCCTGGATGCGTCGCCACATTGGAGACAGGAACAAGCACTATTCAGCCAAAGTTTCATAATCAGGGAACATTTTCTAAGTGACAAGTCTCTCTGAGAGACAGGGTTTGGAAAACACTCGCTTCAGTGGGAGGAACCTTCTCACATGCGCTCTGGTTCTGAGAGCCTGGATTTGTATTCTGAACAGTCTAAACATGTTTTTAAAAGAAACGTAAGACAAAAGTGGCACCTGCTCAGTAAAACCACCAACAGGGTGAAAAATATCAAAATATTGTAGCAGAGACGGGCTACAACTTCTGGATCATCTTTATATAAATCGTTTTATTGATTATCTTCTTATGAAAGATAACTTTGACGTACACGAGCGACCAGGCGCGTTGCAAGATTTTCAAAAGTGTGGGAGATGTTGTCTGTGCCTAAAATAATTTGATGTTATTCACCTTGTTAGTTTAATTTCCATAATAGCGGAGCAGGTGTGAACTTTAGACGCCTCACGCATGTCTCCGTTTTTAACATGTTTAAACTGTTCAGAATACAAATCCAGGCTCTGTCTCGTTAGATTGGTGTAACTAAAGTTTGTACTGAATGAAACTTAACATTAAACCATGTTGAAGAGAAAAGGATCCGATTAAATCGTTTCCCCTCATTTACAGTCACGACGCACAGTGCAGTGCGCGTGGCTCTGGGGTTAATCAGGTTTAGTTGTTTCTCTTTGCAACAATCTTCACAAGAAGGCAAAACAGTTAAATGGCAGGTTACAGATATTTATATTAGACTTTTATTTTGACGGATAAACTCAAGGATGCTGGATGTTTTGAAAGAATTACCCCGACGCACACTGATGCGCATGGATGAGCTTGGAAAAATGTTCTTTTTATGAAATTATTCAACTTTGGCTGAACAGCGCTTGTTCCCGTCTCTAATATGGACACGCATGACGCATCCAGTCTGAGGCAGAATAGCAGCGCAGAAAGCACCTGTAGAGACATTTGATCACGCACAAAGTTTATGTGGAGCAGAAGCGGTCGGGCCACGGCAGGTTAAATGTTCCTAGCCTACATGAAGTGAAACTGTTTAATTGTAACATTAATATGCTACTGGACACGCTGGTCTGGTTGGTTAGACCAGTGTTGGAAGTGGAAAACACACACACACACACACACACACACACACACACACACACACACACACACACACACACACACACACACACACACACACACACACACACACACACACACACACACACACACACACACACACCAATTAAAATAATGCTGATAGCATGGACTAGAAGACAGGTGATGGTTTTATTTAAATGATGATCAGGCTGCTGTAAAATCTAATCTCAATCCACATCCAGACAGAATGATCCTCTATTCTATTTGCTCTGCTCTTGTCTGGACTGATGTAGCTGATGGTGCGCGCGGCGCGCCTAACTAACGGCTGTGGTGCACATTTTACGCATTTGGAGAGGTGGGCTGGAAGCTTTGCTTTTACTGGAAGATGGTCCACTTAACGCACGGGTGTAGACTACATATTAATGACAAATGAATGAAAATTAAATTGTGAGTTTTTACTTCATATTTTAGAAATTAAAATGACGGGGGAACACGTTTATGACGTCTTTTTAAACTAAATTTTCTAGCGCGACCTGCCTGCTTCACTAAGTCACTGCTTATTAAGGTCCGTCCAAAAACCGTGGCCCACCCAAAAATGAAAACCTGGCACCGCGCCAGTTATAAACCTCTGCAAATTGTTGTTCTTCACTTTATCAAACTCAGACTTTGTACAGCTAATGTCAAGATGTAAAATTATGAATTCAATCGAGCTCTTCCGTCCCTCCCTCTCCTGCTCTCCTGGAAACCCGACATCAGCTGTCGGGAGGTGAAGAAGAAGATGAGGCAAACAGAGTGAGTGCGACATAAAGAAACCAGACTGTTGTGGAGGTGAGCAAAACAGCTGGAAAAGTGTGGGCGTTGAATCCCCCACGGGTGCGATGCCCATGCGAGCGACCTGTACCTGCTGCTGTCACCTGGTTGTGAGCAGCCCTCTGCTGTCTGAGGGTAGGCCCCGCCCACAACGCTGCGGCTACTGCGGTGTTTTCTTTACTGTGGGAAACGGGTAATAATGGCTCTTTGATGGGAACAGGTTGCCGACCCCTGGTATAAGATCTGAGCTGGTAAAACAAAAATCCTCATCAGCAGGCTTTTTTGAAAGTGGGGGGGACACAGCTTCCAATCACAAATTTTGCCGGGGACATGTCCCCGGCATCCCCGGTTAAACTGACGCCTATGGTGTGTGGAATGTTATTCAGAACCATCGGATCCGGAGAAGCAGTTAGTTCTGAGTGGGAGTGAATGTTTCGCTCTAAACTTTAGTAAGAGATTTATAACACACATGAAACGCCATCTGTCGGTCTACGTACCCAGGGGAAGCCTCCGATTAGATCCAGAATGTCGAGGTCCTCTTGGACACTCCTTGGTACCAAAGCCGGTAGAAAAGCAGTGGCGCTGACCAAACTAGTCTTGGAATGCTTCCGGGTCAGGACAGGTTATCACTGGCGTCTCCGAGACCCTGAAGGGGTCGTGAGGTTCAGCTTTTATTCTGAAGGAACCGTTGCAGTCAGTTGTAACTTGCAACAGATTTTATCCAGCTTGTCGAGGTTCTTTATAGCTGAAGAGGAAATCCGGATGGCCTGTCCGAGACTTCTCTAGAATGCTTTGAAATAAAGAAAAGGTGGCGTGGAATAGTTTTTATAATTGTCATATTTTGGTTTCCTGGCGAATCAGAATTTGACATGCAAAAGAGGGTTTATACAAACACAACAGAAAACCACGCCTCGCCCCAGAAACGAAGGTTCTGATTGGATCAGACAAAAGGAAATGTGTCGTGTGGCTTTAGCATTACGCGTCATTAGTGTCCAGTGCAAATGTCCAAGATTATAATAACTTGTAAAATACTACTGATCACAGGATTATAATATCAAGTAATAACATTGTCATTTCACAGATTGATGGAACATTGTGCTCACATTATTATTGGTAATTAACAAAGTTGTTGATTATGTATTTATCAAAATAGTGTTCTTCGTCTTCGCTGTAACAGAGGTGAAGCAGTTCAGATGAGCAGAGTGCATGAAAGACCTTGGCCACAATCTCATGTAGATTAGCCTGTCAGAGACTTTATGTCTCTGCTCGAGCAGACGCAGCAGATCATGACCTTTAGGTCATAAACAGGACATTCATGACGCTACAGGTGTGACCAAGTCACACTTTCCAGTCAAGCCTCGAGTCAAGTCCAAGTCAAAGACAACCAAGTCAAGTTCTTAACTTAGAATTTTCAAGTCATAATCAAGTCATCTGTCCAACTTCAATTTAATGACAATGATAATAAATACATTCCAGAATTAAACCTTCTTAAAGCTTAATTTATTTGCTCAAACAAGCAGGAAGTGCAACTGAAACTGATTATAAACAAAGTTCTGCTGCATTTAGCAGAACAAGATCAGACCCAGAACAAAGAATGATTTATGATTTTTGTCCATGTCGTGCCACTTTTGTGCTAAAATATCAAATATGCTCAAGTCTTAGTCAAGTCAACAGATGCAAGTCGATTCAAGTAGCAAGTCATTGGTGTTCAAGTCCGAGTCGTCTTAGTCAAGTCAACAGATGCAAGTCGATTCAAGTAGCAAGTCATTGGTGTTCAAGTCCGAGTCAAGTCGTACGTCTTTTTAGGTTTTATCAAGTGAAGTAAGAAGTCATTAAAATAATGACTCGTCTGACTCGAGTCCAAGTCATGTGACTCGAGTCCACACCTCTGCTTTTTAAGACATGCACAAAGTGAAGAAAGAAAATCCACATGATGAGAGAAATGCAGAGGTTATTTGTGCCCAAAAAGGAGCCTGACTACAATCTGTATGATCCTGACAGCAGCAATTTCTTTAAAGTAGCAGTGCATAGTTTCCTGGCACTAGGGGGCAGTACATACTTACATTTAAGGGTAGTTTTACACCATAGCGCCGTGACTGTTGCTAGTTTATTAAAACATTACGGTAAATGTTACCTGTGGAGCAGAAAGCACGAAACCTCTGCGTGACTCCTTAGACTTTGATGGTCCTTCAGTTAGTTCCATAGAGAGAATGCAATGCTGATTGTGGATTTCTGCTCAGGGTCCTGTGCCTGCTGATGACATCATCATACTTTGGCAATACCACTCGAACAAAATATACAGCATCTCCTTTTCTATTCCATTCTTTCACACATGTTTTGGAAAGAGTTTAGCAGTTTTGTTATTGAATTAATGTTTCTTACTGCCTAAATGCTTTCGAACGTGGTAATGTTGTAAAGTCAAATATCCAGCCAATCATCTAGTGTGATGTCATAGACAAGCACAAGACGCTGAGCCGGCCAGAAGGAAACATGGTGTCTAATATGGCGCGCACCAAAGATGCAAGACCCATGCTCCATGTACTCTAGAACTGATTTTTATGGTTATATTACAAAACCAACAACATTGTTCAATGACTGAACATCATTTTATTCTTTTTCAACAACATTTTGTTGGAAATTTCCAAAGATTAATGGTAAAAATATACACTGCTACTTTAAAGCACCACAATAGCAGCCCTTGGAAAATGATCAGCATAGCTATCCAGTAGAATAAAAAACTTATTAGAAGCTCGCTGAAATGATTTAGTCTCCTCCCAGTCCACAAATCAGACTTTATTCTGGATGCATCGTATTTTCGTCCTGCAGACTATAATAAACCCGTTACATGTTTGTTTATTATAAGTGCAGAGGCGGACTGGCGATGACAGGTGGGCTCCAGGGCCATCTCCCCACCCCCCAGGCCTGCTGGAGAGGCGGAGACAACCCTAACCCCCAAACCCTGAAGCACTGAAAGTGCACTTCTACGAATGGTGAATTACTTATTAATGATCACTGATTCTGGCAACTCAGCTGCTTTAATGCTGCTAGACTTATCTGCTGCTTTTGACACCATTGATCATGATATTTTGTTGTCTCGATTAGAGTCTTGTGTTGGTATAAGGGGCACAGTGCTTGATTGGTTTCAGTCTTATCTACAGGACAGGTCTTATTCTGTGAACTTGGGAACTTTTACATCACCACCAGCACCTGTGACTTGTGGTGTTCCACAAGGTTCCATTTTAGGGCCAACACTTTTCTCACTGTATATTTTACTATTGTCCTCTATCTTCGCCACACACAACATTACTTTTCATTGCTTTGCTGATGACCTTCAGATATATCTCCCACTCATCCCGGATGCAGTTGTTTCTTTAATAGCCTGCTTAGCTGATTTGAAGCAATGGATGTCAATTAATTTTATGAAATTGAATGACCTGAAGACAAAGATTTTAGTTTTTGGCTCTGGAGACCTGTTAAAGGATGCGGTGAGCCCACTTGGTTCCCTTTTGGATTTTGTTAAGCCTTATGTGGTTTTTTTTATGGATGGTTTGTTTAAACTGGACAGACAGATAAGTGCAGTGGTCCAGTCTGGTTTTTATCACTTGAGAAAACTTGCAAAGGTTATGTGCTATTTGCCGGAAACTGTCTTTGAACATGTTATTCATCTCTTTGTCTCCTGTCAACTAGATTACTGCAATTCACTGTACTATGGATTAGGGCATTCCTCGTTAAACCGCTTGCAACTGGTGCAAAATGCAGCAGCCCGCCTTTTAACAGGTACAAGGAAGCATGATCACATCTCTCCAGTGCTTGCTTCCCTTCACTGGCTGCCAGTGCATTACAGGGTTCAGTTTAAATTGTTGCTTTTTGTTTATAAATCACTTTATGATCTGGCCCCTCCTTATATAGATAATTTATTGTCACCCTACAGTCCTACCAGGAATTTACGGTCGGGCTCACAGTTTTTATTGTCAGTTCCAAAGGCTCGCCTAAAGACGAGAGGAGATGGGGCTTTTTCTGTGACCGGTCCTACACTCTGGAACAGTCTTCCTCTGCAGATCAGGACCTCACAAAGTCTGGATGTCTTTAAGTCCTTGCTTAAAACTCATTTATTCAACCAGACTTTTATCTAGGATGATTTTATTTAATCATTGTCATTCTTTCTCATTTTTATTGATTTTATAATTGTGTGATGTAATGCTGTTTTTATCCTAACTTGCTGATTTTTATGGTATTATGGTTTTTAGTTATACTTGTTTGCCATTTCATCTTCTGTGTTGTATGGCACTTTGGGTTGTGGAAGCAATAATAAGTGTGCTTTAGAAATAAATGTGACCTTGACCCTGAATCATTTTCCCAGTCCATCTATATGATCCAGTTACTTCTTAAACGCTCAATTTGTTTAAGAAAACAAACACACACACACACACACACTCACACACACACACACACACACACACACACACACACACACACACACACACTGACAGGCCCAGATGAATGCACAGGCTTGATATGGCTTAAGCCTAGGGGCCCACGTGTGTTCTGGGGCCCCCATTGGCCAGCTAAAAATATATGATTTTATTGAAATTTACATGCAAGAATATTCTTCAACTGTATTAGCCGACAAAATCATAAGCGACACTGATTGGGTAAACATTGTGGCGGTCTTGAGTTAAGTAACGTGTCACGTGACACGTTATTCGTGTATCATGGACTGCTGCACTTAACGAGGGAAAATGAAAAAAATGTCAGAAAGAAAATATGAGAGCAGCGCTCAGAAAAGAAAAACGGAGAGAATCAAAGAACAAAAACACAAAAATCTTCTGCAGAAAATCCCAAAATTGTCAGAATATTTTAAACCTCCTGCTGGACCCAACAGCAGGTTATAGAAAAGCAAGAAGAAGAAGAAGAAGAAAATATCATTTTATATCAAGACGTTCGTGATGAAGGCAACGGAGCTATGCTAGCTGGAGCGGCAGAGGTTCATGATGCTAGCTCGAAGGAGGGAACGAGCAGTCACAGAGAAGCTGATATTGTCCACTTGGGGGCAGAGGCAGACCTGCTTCAAGTAGTTTCTGATGGGAGCCCGGCAGAAGGTCCTCGCCAGGTGACGCTGATGGTGGATGCTAACTTAAACCCGGATCCCGGCTGCTGGGGTGAAATGGATGAAAACGCCAGAAAATATTGGTAAATCATGGTTAGTTCACAAATACGCTATGATTAATTAGATTAACATTTTTAGTTGTTTGACAGCCCTAATTAAAATAAATATCTGCAGATAAGAATATAGGATAAGAATATTTCGCTTTGATCAAGCATTTTTGGTTCCAAACAAGTGTAGCCTATGGGCCCCTGGACATCTTAATCCTCCCCTGCACACTGACATTTGTTCTGATTGTCAGTTAAACTCCGTCAGCTGTCATTCTTTTCAAATTGTAAATTTTCTTTATTTTTCTTACATAAGATTCTCATGCTGTTTTTCTAGGAGTTATATCAAGGCGATTCTCGTCAGACTCTTTGGAACGGATACTCTCTATGTGGGGAAATGTTTTGTTGTTTACCAGCTTTAAACTCATTCAGTCAGGAAACATTATTACTCTCATAAAACTTAAGAACGCTCCTGAATCCTGCCATGCTGAACTTTTTTTTAGCATTTTTTTTAAGTCTGATTGGAACCCTCCTTCTGATCACCCTGGACCTGAAACCAGAACAGTGCAGACACACTTTGGAAGTGAACTCCCTCACACAGCTCCTGGTAGTTTCCTGTCTGACCGCACTAACGTTCTCTGCCACCTCAAGGCAGCAACACATGAAAGAGCAGCAGCTTATCTGCAGCAGCCAAGCACAACTGACTCTCGGCTGCAGCAACTGAAGCTCCTCCAGGTACAAGAGCTGGGAAAGAACCTCCAACCAACCCCCACAGATGCTGCTTTGATCTGCATTTATCTCTGCAATGCTGAATGTGCAGCTTAATGAGTCATCCCCTTCTTTTTTCTGTTGTGCTAATAATCTGTTTAATAATAATGTAATGAATAAGAAGGGTCAATGTTCGCCATGGAATTGACACAGCATGACCTTTCAAGCACGCCAGAACTGCTAAATCAAGGTTACGCCAGCTGGAGGATCCAGACGCACAAATCAACCTTTTGCTCACTTATTGTTCTTCAACACAGACATAAATAAACTGTCAAGATCTCCCACAGAAGTCCTTTCCTCTCTTATCTCAGACTGCTGGATACCTCACTCTGAATAAAATGTGAACTTTTACAACTCATAAGTTAAATAATCATATGTGATTAATGAACAAGATGTTTAAATGAAATGTTTGAATAATCTGTGCTTAAATCAATGAAGTTGAAATGAATGTTGCTCTTACAATGATCCATTGCAGATCTTATGATCAGTATATGTTTGATTTAACAAGTTAATCATTATCTACACTCATACACATCTTCATAAGATGCAAATTAAGGTTAAGATTCACCTCGCATAACATTTAAAAATTATTTATTCACAGAATTAAGAATCTTGTATCTGAAGGAAGGCATGGCTTTCTGAGGAATGTTTGGTAAATACCCAGAGACGTGGCACATTCTGATTTGCCAGAATGGCCAGAAATCATGGCAAAGTGGTTTATTAAAACATGATTTACTTCCCGAGTAATTCACTTTCCAGCTGAACCCGATTTGGCCAAATTGGGAAAGAAGCCTCTTTTGAGACATCTCTTTTGACAAACAGTCAAAACCCTGTTTGCACGCTGCAAGCTGACACAGCCAGACGGCTCCCTAAGAGCCTCATCCACTTTGGACGCACACAAGCAATCCAGCTACTGTTGTGACCTGGAGACATCTCAAGACTGGACGGGTCGTATTGGAGTTTAACCTACGAAATCCCGGTGCTGTGAGGTCCACCCGACTTCTGACAGTCCAGATCTGCTGGGGGTCTCTGCCAGGGTTTGTAGAGACAACAGATTGCGTCTGATGCTGTTTTATTAATAATCAACTCTCTAGTTTATAGCAGACAACAACTTCTTTTACACCCAGATTTCACAATTTCTTTCAGATAGAAAGGTTCTGATAAACATCTAGCTTCCATCACACCACCTACACATCACACTCCATCACCGCATGTCCACTCCATCACATCTCATTATTCATATCTTGTCATGTATAATCATTAGTTTAGAAAAGAATAAAGTTCCTTTTTAACTATATACCTGACTCTAACTGAATTAATGTGAAATGTGTTTATGGTCCCTGAACAAGTAACAGTAACTATAATCTTCTGATTAAACATTCAAAGATACATCAGATTGATATTTCATATTTATATGGAATTATCACACCTTATTTGTCATAATTAATTTGCTGTCATCACACTATAAAGTGTGACCGCTACAATAATCTGTATTATTAATAATAATACATAGAACAGTAATACAATCCCCTTCAAAACTAATGCAAGAGTAGGGCCATTTTCCTTGTTTTAACTCAAATACCTGGATTAAACACAAAATTTGATTATTGTGATGTAAAGCGCCTTGGAGGGTTGTAGAATGCTAGGAATGTTCCATGCTGTCATTCTATTTTTAAAACACAGAAACAGTTTCGTTACCTGTTTTTTTGCTACGTTTCGCCTGCGGCTGCAGACTTCCTCAGGCTGACGCTGATGGTGGCGTCACCTCCTTCTCCATTTATCCGCGGGCAGCAGAGGACGTTGTTGCCCTCTGCTGCCCGCTCCAAAAAAAAAAAAAACAGGTAATGAAACTGTTTCTGTGTTTTAAAAATAGAACGACAGCATGGAATTAGAACCACGACACAGCAAGAACACACCTAAGATGCTAGGAATGTGCTATATCAAATACAGGCCATTTATCATCTACATGGCTTTAATCTTCAATTCCTACTGGAAGGCTGAAACCCACCAGCACCCTCAAACACTTACACTGTTCTCAGTGCTGCTTTTAGGACCTCGCTGCAGCCTCTATCAGGTTTTTATTAAGTTTTTTCATAGATATTTCATTTTATTGCTAATAAAAGCAACTTAACTGCATTTAATTAGATTTTTCGGGTAATTTTGCAATGCATTTCTGTGCAGAATATATAGATAACTGGTATTCTACCCATTGGGTTAGACTTCCAGCTGCTGTACTGACAGGTGGTGAACCCAGAATCCAAGCCTGGTGAATGCTGCTTTCACCGGGAAAGGCTCATCAGGATTGATGCTACACAGAATTTTAAACAATACAGCAACTTCTGTGTTTGTGCTGTTCAAAAATCCTTTCACTTTGTTTAAACTGTAATCTTGCTGGATGAAATATAATTTTGTTTATTTTTGAGCCCATTCTCCACTTCTGACAATCTTAAGGACACTCCATTTATCTGAATGGCTCTAAAGATAATCTTACCAGATGTTCCTGCTCTGTGTGTTGTGTTAAGGGCTCATCAGGACCGCTCCCTTCATAAATTGAGGATATTGAACATGTGGAATTATCTTAGTCGACTATCAAGGACAAGTGTTCTGCTTGTTGAATATTACGTCAAAAACCAAGGTGACAGGCGCATGCTACAAGCTCCTCCGCCATGTTTGTTTACTCCAATGTCATGTGTGACCTAGAGGTTTTGCAATATTTCCTGCCTAATCCGGGAGCGTTTGTGAGGAAAACTGATTGGTTTGTAGTTCCTGGGGAGATCCACAAATAACACAAGCCTGAAGGAGTTCTGTTGTGTGGTGTAATCGTTAATGCTAATGGTTGGCTTCTGCCAGCCAAGACATTCTTTGCCGGTTCCTGGACTCCAAAACAACAGTCTTCCTTGTCGTGTGTCAAGATGAATGCTTAGTTACAGTGTCACGTAGATCTATCAGGATTTTCTAATCCTAGAGTTTCACCGTCTGTTTTCTATAAGAGGTTAATGCAGGAGATAGGCGTAGGAGACTATTTTCATGTTCAGCCTGCATGAAAACCTCAGTGTGACCAATTATAATCAGAAATAATAAATGAAAAACTGGGTTTTCAGTGATCCACACCTTTAAACACACAAATAAACATATATATGCAGTAGATCAGCTCCAAAACCATACACCTCTGTTCACACCTCCGCAACAGAAGTGACATTGTGCTGCGCTAGAATCAAACCTTGTTTTACCAGAATAAATGTTATTAAGCTAACTACACACACACACACACACACACCCTAATTCACACACAGAAATCCCCAATTCCTGCATTCTTATTAAACAAATTGAAAAGATGATTTGAGGGTCTCTCATTGGGCTACGAGGAGAAACAAGCTGTTCAGCCTTCTGTCCCCCTCAAAACACCCACCCCATAGCCTCAGGGCCTCCATATGGAGCTGATGGATGACTCATTTGGAGGCTGTTTGAACAGACAAGAGCAGCAAGAAACAAACCACTGCACAGAATGATGAGGTACAGTAGAGTTCAGCTCTGATCGGTTGATGATTTATTGGTTATCACACCAGCTTCACATGCAGAAGGTCCCATCTTCACATCCCAACAGAACTAAGTACTATGGTGCATGGGCTAAAGCTGACCAGGATTAGCACGATAGGAGTTTCCTCAAAAAGCCCTGCTGAAGTGCTGGAACACTAGAGCTCAACACCTGTAACATTTACTGAGATTTAGACATTTTTGTGATGGCCATCTTAAACTAGTCTGACTCTAAAGGCCAGAATATGTTTGCTTTTAATCACGACTATGCATGTTTATCATGTCTGAAGCCTCGTGATTTTTATCTTGAGAGGCGCTATAGAAATGATATTTTCTTCTTCTTCTCTGAAATTAACATGACGTGATCACGAGTGCAAAGATGTAATGTGCTTGTAACCAGTAGAAGTTGACAAAACAAGCGAGAGATATTCACCATTGTCACATAGTCTCAAAATTACCCAGCTGCTGATCTCACCTATAGGGAGCCTAAATCCATCTACTTCTGGACCATGGGTCCCCAACTGCCAAAACAATGAATGGTAGTCTATGAGCAGATAAAAGTTTTTCTGATCTTGTTTGATATGTGCCATAGATGTCTCATATGACATTCAAGAACTCAAGTAAGACACATTTTGATACCAAGAAAGCCATTATTTTCGACAGGCAGTGAAATTTATTATAGGTTTGTCAGGACTACAAAAACTCATCCCACCATACAGATGTCATTGAACCAAACATGGAGAAGAGGAGAAGATTAGCGAGCTCTGAGTCCTTTTTTCAGGACAAAACAAGCATTAAAGGTGGAGAAAACCATTATAAATCTGCATGTGGTAAGTAGCAGCTACGCTGGGGTAGAAGACAGTCTACCATGATGCCATATGTGCGACATCTGATTGTTCGTTATTTAAATTACAAATTTTTACAAGCTAATAAATCTCAAAGCACATGACGGACATAGTCAAAATGCACATAATTACTTTTCATTTATATTGAAGAACAACGTATGTGTGATTCAGGACGTAAGGCAAAGTGTAGAGAACAACTTTTTTAGACCCGTTCATTTGTTTTTATTTTTTTCTTTGTTGTGGGGAACCATGAGCCGACCAGAAGGGGAGGAGCCTCAGGCCCAAACAGTACTTGCACTGCACACTATGGTCCTCAGCTAAGTGCACTTGGAGGAAGTGTGCAGTAATGCTTTAAGCGTGCAGTACACAAGTGCGCAAATAATAGCCAAATAGGGACAGTGAACATTGCATCATCGACCATGATGCATGCCGGGATGCCGGTCACTGTTTGTTCTACTTTAAAAAAAATCTTTATTAGCAACTTTCAAACAAACAATTATTTGACCAAATTAGCATTTTTTGTTGCAACATAAAATCTCAGTCTAAACAAATCCGAGCATGGATAAATATCATTAATCATCTTAAAATGGACTTTTGTCCTTGTGGGTAAAAGAGGATATGATCAATTTTGGTTCTAGTACTGAAGACTAGATTTTCCATAAATATTCCAAATGTTTGTTTACCTGACCGGATGGGAATTTATTTTCCTTTTCTTTTTTAATCTTAATATTTTATTGTTAACTCTGCAGTCTGTAAAATTGTACGAAATGATATTAAAACAAGTGATTTAATTACTGTTATTGTGTCCACAAATACACATGAGCACTGTTATCAGTTCACAACATTTGTCAACAGACATGCAATGCAACTATCAACAGAGAAAAATGCGACTGTGATCATTTATGTACACAATAATAAAAATATTCAATGTTCCAATAATTATACTTGAAAAAACGTATTTTTAGAAAGGGTCTTGAGCTTTTGATAGGCCTTCTTCTCAAAATCCCCATGCCAAAGTTTGCATTGATGCAGACTTTGAAAAAGTGTGGATCAAAGGTGCAAAGGGGGTGTGGTCAACTTCCGCACCTGAGCGTTGGGACATCCTACGCACTCGCACCCGTGAAAGGGAACACGCAAGTGAGGGGCACAAGGGTTGATGTGCGAGTATTGGGATTGGGCCTTAGGTTCACTATTTTCACCATGTTTGTTTTGTTTGAACCATGTAAATCTGACACTCTATCCATGCTGAGTTCTGTACTGTGCCTGTTATATTCTGGTCTCATTCACGACAAACTCCAGAATATCTATTTCCTACCCAACGGGGTAGTAAGGTTTATTAACAAGACTTCACCAACATACAGTCTCTGCCGGCATCCTATAATGGTGCGTACTCTAAAAACGCCCGTGCAGCAACACAACACACTGCGGAACCAACCAAGCCAAACAACAATGCACATCATTACATCCCTTCTCTTTTTTTTTCCTTCTTCTCACTAAGGGAGAAACAATATGAAACACTAACAGAACACAAAAACATTCCACTATTCGAACATATACATTTCTGCAACTGTAGTGGACATGTGTGTCCATAGAACACATAACTTCTCCCCTCAACCAATAAAGACTGTCAAGTCCTCATTATGGCACATAGTCCTTGTACCGAAGTGGTGGAACCACTTTGCGGCCTGACCGTGTCCTGATACCCCCTGTTACCACGTCAGACTCAATCCGCTGCTCACGACTTCCCGACGGATCAGTCACTGAGCTGCTCAGTGCCCCAGTGTCTGTCATGGCATTGTCTGGATCCATCACGCCTGCATGTCTCAGGTGCCTCCGATTCCTCCTCAGGACACTCCCAGAATCCAACCGAACCTCATAGGACCTCGGGTCAACAGTCCCAACAACCACTCCCCTGCTCCAAGTGGAGTGGCGGTCCAAAGGCTGAACTCTGACACTGTCCCCAAGCGTCAAAGAGTCCATGTCACGTGCTGACCGATCATAGCACTCTTTTTGGCGCTTCTGTTTCATCTGCAACTCCCGCCGGGCAGGAATGACTTTTGGCCTTAGCAGGCTCGTCCTGGTTGGCAAAAGCGTCCGTGTTCTCCTGCTGAGCAGCCTCTGAGCTGGGCTGGTCTCCAGGCCTTGTGATGGTGTGTTGCGATGGTCCAGAATCACCAGATACGGGTCCTGCCCCGCCAGTTTTGCCTTTAGCAGCAGCCTTTTCGCTGTCTTCACCGCTGATTCGGCCTTCCCATTACTCTGAGGGTAACCTGGCGAAGATGTTTTGTGCTGAAAATCCCACAGTCGACTAAATCTCAGAAACTCACCGGACGTATACTGTGGTCCATTATCTGAGACAACAATGTCTGGGATGCCCTGTCTGGCAAAGTGGGCCTTCAACTTCCTAATCACTGTGGTGGACTTAGTGTCCGGGAGATAGTCGATTTCCCAGAAGTTTGAATAGTAGTCCACTGTGATAAGGTAGTCCTTGTTGTCAAACATGAACAGGTCTGAGGCCACCTAAGCCCATGGTCTCGTCGGGATCTCATGAGGAACCAAAGTCTCTTTCTGCTGTCTGTAATCTACTGACCTGCAGATGTCACACTTAGTCACATACGTCTTAATTTGTTCATTCATGCCTGGCCAATACACACACTCTCTGGCTCTCCGTAGGCAACCTTCTACACCTAGGTGTGTCGAGTGCAGTCTGGCTATGATCTGCTGTCTCATGACAGTCGGGACAATAACACGTTCACCCCTAAAGACAAGTCCATCCTGACTACTCAGTTCATCCTGGAACGAGAAGTATGGTCTGATGTCACCGTCCATGTCTCTTTTGTCAGTTGGCCACCCTCTGTGAATTGTGTCTATGAGGGTTTGTAGTGCTTTGTCCTCCTGTGTAGCAATCCTTATGCTGTTTAATCTATCTGGTGAGATGGGTGCATGAGTGACCATGTTAATGCTCTCTATTTCCTCCTCTATGGAGCCCTGAGGTGCGCACTCTGGAAGATATGCCCTACTCAACGTGTCAGCTAATAGCATGTCTTTGCCTGGCACATACACCACATCTAAGTCATATTTCTGAATGCGCATAAGCATCCTTTGCAACCGTTTGGGTGCACTCAACAGCGGTTTCCTTACAATGGTCTCCAAAGGTTTGTGATCACTGTGTACAACCACTTTACGACCATAAGTGTACTGGTGAAACTTCTCCAAACTGAAAACAACAGCCAAAAGCTCCTTCTCTATCTGGGCATAACCTTGCTCTGTACGTGTAAGAGCTCTACTCGCAAAAGCCACAGGCTTACCCTTCTGCATGAGTGCTGCACCTAATCCTTTGTCAGAAGCGTCACACTGTACTGTCAGCTCTTCCTCTGGGCAGTAGTATTTCAGGACTGGAGCCACTGCTATAGTCTCTTTCAGTCTCTGGAAAGCATCGTCATGACGAGTCGTCCAATTCCACTCACTGTCTTTGTGTGTCAGTCGTCTCAGTAAGTCACAGTGATCAGACAGATGTGGGCAAAACTTTGCTAAGTAGTTCACCATCCCTAACAGTCTCTGCACTGCCTTCACATCTGTCGGCCTGGGCATCTGCTCTATAGCCCTAACCTTCTCTGGGTCTATTTTCAGACCGTTGCATGTCAGCTGATGTCCAATGTACGTAGTCTCCTTCTGTTTAAGTTTGAACTTGTCTGTGTTCAACTTAATGTTTTTCTGCCTGCAACGGGACAAAAACTGTCGCAGCTTCTCGTCATAGTCCTGCACTGCTTCTGCTTCCGTGTCTCCTTGACCCGTGATCAGCACATCATCTGCAATGATGTAGATCCCTGCCAGACCATCCAAAGCTTGTGTGAGCTTTCTCTGAAACACTTCCGGAGCTGGACTTATCCCCATTGGCATCCTCAGCCATCTGTAGCGTCCAAACGGAGTCGAACATGTTGTCAAGTAGCTCGACTCCTCCTCCAGTTTCACGTGCCAGAATCCACTCTTCACGTCGCAGACAGAGAACACTTTAGCCTTTGACAGATCCGGCAAAATGTCCTCAATGGTGGGCAATGGGAAGTGGCTCCGTTGTAGGGCTTTGTTTAAGGGTTTTGGATCTATGCACACCCTTAAATCCCCGCTCTGCTTTTGGACCACAACCATCCCACTTATCCAGTCAGTGCTGCATTCAACCGGTGTAATGATCCCTCTGCGCTGAAGATCTTGAAGCTCCTTTTTTCACGGCTTTATCATTGCAATAGGGACACGCCATTTTGGTAACTGTACTGGTTTCACCGCTTCATCCACTTCGAGCCGTAACTCTCCCTCCAAACAGCCATCTCCTGTGAAAACATCCGCATATTCCGCCTTAATCTGATCTATGTCCCACTCCTTGGCTGTTGGGTGTTCTGAAGTAACGATGCTGTCCAGTTTCAGGATGTTTTCATAGTGCACCTTTATGAGTTTCATTGCTTCGCTGGCTCTCTTGCCCAGCAGTGGTACTTTACAGTCTTTGTCAACCACTTGGAACTCCAACCGATACAGTTTCTGATTTCTCGGGTTACGTAACTTAACTTTGCACTTTCCCAATGGCTTTATCTTACTTCTGTTGTACATCATCAGCACTGTCTGTGAGTCCTCCAACTGTGTGTTCGGGCTTAGCATGTGGATTGGCATTACATTACAACTGGCCCCACAGTCGATCTGGAAATTTACCATCTCTTTGCCCATCAACATGCCTGCAAAGAGTCGGGTGTCTCTCACTTTATCAGTGTTTTTTGTAGTTGAATCGTGCGTGTCTGCCTCTGTAACACAGAGAATGTCTTCACACTCATCACTCTCACATGCTGTCACATTATGTACATTCGACCTTCTTGTCTGCTCTGCACGTGCTGTGCATTTAACTGCAAAGTGGTTTTCTCTGCCACACTTTTTACATTTCTTCCTGTATGCTGGACATTTTTCCTTCTTCCTTTCATGTGTTCTGCCACAAAACTAACAGTCCACTGCGTCGCTGAACTGTGTCTGGCGCGCAGCTACACGCACAGCATGCACCTCCTCCACTGTAGCTCCCGAAATGGTTTTGCTGTTTTCCCGCGACAGCTCCGCGGCTCTGCAGAGTTGTATGCATGCATCCAGTGTCAAGTTTTTCTCCCGCAGCAGTCTCTCCCTCAAACTCGGGTTGTTAAGGCCACATACAATCCTGTCCCGAAGCAATGAGTCTCTTATTACACCAAAATTGCACGTTCTCGCCAGCAGCCGTAACTCCGTCACATAGGTGTCGATTGTCTCACTGGTGCCTTGGTTTCTCGTGAAGAATCGATACCGCTCCACAGTTTCATTAACGGCCGGGTTGCAATGATTATCAAACTTCTCGACGATGTCCTCAACCGTCCACTGATCCCTCGCCGTGTCGCCCATTAGCGTGTCTAGCAGTTCCCTGCCGCTCACCCCAACAAGATAACAGAAAAGGCTCACTTTTTTCTGTTCGTCGTCTGGGTCCATGGTCAGCTCCACATAGAGCATAAACTCGTCCCTCCAGGTCTTCCATGTCCGCGATAGGTTACTGGAGTCCAACAGCAGCGTCGGCGGTGCTTTAAGGCCCTCCATGGCTCGCAGCGGTGCTAACTCACTTAGCCGCCAATAGCTCACCGCTTCGTCAGGCGTCTCCCCGGGGTCCACTCCGGCCGTGCTGCTCACTCCGCTGCCACCATGTTATATTCTGGTCTCATTCACGACAAACTCCAGAATATCTATTTCCTACCCAACGGGGTAGTAAGGTTTATTAACAAGACTTCACCAACATACAGTCTCTGCCGGCATCCTATAACGGTGCGTACTCTAAAAACGCCTGTGCAGCAACACAACACACTGCGGAACCAACCAAGCCAAACAACAATGCACATCATTACATTGCCCCCTAGTGGAATACTCTAGTACTATGTGCAGTGCAGCAACAAGTAAGTGAAGAAGATGCATCAACAACACGAGGTTAAAAAGCAAGTTGTCCCAGCCTAACAGGTAATCAGATGCAGATATACATTCAATGACCGCTTTCTGAGAGTTTGACAAATTTTTCCATCTGTAACAAAAAGTCCTCACAGGAACAGGCCAGACCAACCTGGTGGTGGATACTGGTTTCATTGTATAGCGGTCACCATACCAGTAGGGCGTCTGGGCTTTAATCCTTATTGTAACTCACAAATCCAAAAGCCAATAATTATAACTAAAGCTTATGCAACAAATAAACTCAATAAACAACAAGAAGAGAAAACAAAAGAAGAGATTGTTTTTATTTACTATCAAGCATCTTTTTCTGTTAGTTTATACCGATCACTCCATCAGCTTATTCATCAAATAATCACTTATTGTGATATATTACATTAGTGACTAGTGCTTTGGGCATAAACTAACACTAAAAACACTAAACTGGTAAAAGTTATGATGCACAATTGTTATGGTATTTTCATATTTTATTGCTGCTACGTCTCTTATGGTCTGTAATAGTTTCACTATGAAATCAGTTTACTGCACTAATCCATAAATAACCTCGGCCCCAAAGCAACCCTGGATTTATTGGAACATGGTTGGGAATAACAGGATTGTGATTAGGGAATAATGAGCACAAATCCCATAATAATCTGGAAGGTTTCCAACAGCTTGTGGACTCATGACACCCAGAGCCGACGTTGGCTGAGAGTAAACAGAGGCCAGACTGGTTCTAAGAGGAAATATAGACTCAAATATAATATTTATAGAGATAAAACTGTCAGGAGAAACAGAACAGTACCAGTGTGCTGGCTTGTGAGCGTGGAGGCCTCGGGGGTAAACAGCTCCATGACAGGCGGTGCGTTATCTGCAGTGCTACGTTCTGCAAATAGATGAAATGCTGAGGATCCGTCAGCTGTTTACATGATTCAGCCGGGGAATAACGTCACATATCACAGAGGTGAACTCATTTAATCTCCTTTAAACTCGCTTCTGTTCGGCTTTTTCACTTCTTCAATTATAAAAAGAATTTCTCACAATCAAATATAGAAACTAACTAAAGTTTGAGACAAACTGAAAGTGACAAATGCAGAAAGGTAAAATCTCATTCAAAGATACGAAGCGTCTTATAGACAAGGTGAGAGAGTCTGACGGTCCCACGGATTTCTATCCTGGATTCTAGTTTCCTTTAATGCTATGATATAAAATCACTGCTGAAATCGTCCCCAGCAGCCCTCTCTGACCTCGGAAGTGAAGGCTTTCTGAGGAGTGAATCCCGTCTCCGTGTTTGGAGGTAGCCTTGTTTGCCCTGCCAAATGTTTTTTTGTTTCCTGCTGGTTTTCAGCACCTGCTGCTGAATCAGGCAGATGATGTAACACTGACATCTGCTGGGAACAGAGTGAGTGATGGTCTCTGCTGTGTTTACCTGTTTGTTTGGTTGGGTTTGATTCCAGCTCTTAACAGGGGTATTCTGCTGTTGTGTCCTTGGGCAAGACACTTCACCCAACTTGTCTGTGTTGGTGGTGGTCAGAGGGGCCGACAGCGCCAAATGGCAGCCTCGCCTCTGTCAGACCGCCCCAGGGTGGCTGTGGCTATGCAGTAGCTTACCATCACTGGCAGTGTGTGAATGTGAGAGTGCATGAAAGCATCTTTGAGTGTCCTAAACAAGCGTTATATAGGTTCGATGATTATTATTATTATTATTTTCTAGACTCATCATCAAAGGCCCCCCCTGAGCTGGCGACACTGCCTTGGGTGAGAGTGTGAGAGAGCTTGGAGTTACTTTTATTAATGTTTATTGTATTTGTAGCAACTTTTCTTAAATTTTTTCTTCAGTTGGAATCTGCTCTAACTACGCATCATGGCTGTTTTGTATACATGTGTCCTGGTGCTTCTTTTGTGGCTGTGCGCAGTGATTTGCTGGCACCCAATGCAAACACTGCGAGTCAGTAGCGGTGATGGCCTACCGGTCTACACATATACCCGGGATGAACTTTTAGGTCTGCGGCTGCATGCGACAAGTAAGCCTCATCTGGACCCAAAGTTGGATGTTACCAGTGTCAAAACCAGGAAACGAGGCTGCAGAGCGGGGAGACACCATCTCACATACAGTTCTACTCCATAGACTATCCACCATCGGCATTTCAAAAACTCCTCTAAATTGGTTCAAATCATATCTATCTAATCGCACTCAATTCGTCCAACTGCACACCTTCCACTCTAACCCAAAGCTAGTTGCCTCTGGAGTTCCTCAGGGCTCAGTCTTAGGTCCCCTTCTCTTCATAATTATACTTACTCCAACTTGGCAATATCTTCAGGAAATTTAATATTCATTTTCCCTGCGATGCCGATGACACCCAGCTCTACTTCTCTACCCAACCCAGGGGTCAGCAACCTGTTCCCATCAAAGAGCCATTATTACCTGTTTCCCACAGTAAAGAAAACACTGGGAGCCACAGCAGCCGCGGCGTTGTGGGCGGGGCCTACCCTCAGACAGCAGAGAGCTGCTTTAACCAATCACAACAGATGATAGCAGCCAGTACCGGTCGCTCGTGTACGTCAAAGTTATCTTTCATAAGACGATAATCAATAAAATGATTTAAATAAAATGGATCCAGAAGTTGTAGCCCGTCTCTGCCTACAATATTTTGATATTTTTCACCCTGTTGGTGGTTTTACTGAGCAGGTGCCACTTTTGTCATATGTTTCTTTTTAAAACATGTTTAGACTGTTCAGAATACAAATCCAGGCTCTGTCACGTTTGATCATTGTAATTAAACTTTGTAGGTGGGGAAGGTCAGAAAAGGATCCGATCAATTTGTTTTTCCCTCATTTACAGTGATGCAGATAACGGCACAGTGTGCCTGGCTCTGGTGTTAATCAAGTTAAATTATATCTCTTTGCGACAATTTTCACAAGAAAACAGAACAGTTAAAAGCAGGGCTTGTGTTGTGTTGACCGGACAGTTCCCGTATTTGATCGTTTATTTTGACGGAGAAAGAAGAGAAAGAATTACCCCGACGCATGCAGATGAACTGACACTTTATTCGTTTCGCACATCACAGATGTAGCTAAATCACTCAAGAAAAGATTCCCATCTGAACATCTGAGCTGGACACCGCTCAGCGCAGCTCACTGTCAGCGCATACATAAGGTGCACAGCGAGCTGAAGATGTGGAGAGGGGCTTGGAGTGCATCACAGAACCAGAGTGCATGCAGGAAGATTCCTCCCACTGAAGCGAGACTTGTCACTTAGAAAATGTTCCCTGATTATGAAACTTTGGCTGAATTGTGCTTGTTTCCGTCTCCAATGTGGCGACACATCCAGGAGCCTGTCTGAGGAGAATCCCAGAATCTCACATCCTCGTCAGCTCAGAAAGCGCCTATATGATTACGCACAAGCGTGACCCATCAACACGGTCTCACAGTCAGACCGGGTTAGACCTGTTCAGGTTTACGCAGACAATCTTTACATTTAGAATTGACATACAGATGAAAAATTAATGCAGTAAAATATAAAGCATTTTATTTAAATGTCCATTCATTATTTTACAAGCACAGAGAGCCGCATCAGATGGATGGAAAAGCCGCATGTGGCTCCAGAGCCGCGGGTTGTCGACCCCTGACCCTACCCAACTCCCCGCTCCCTTCATCCTTCCTTCTCAGTTGCCTCACCAAAGTCAAATCCTCGTTTTCTTCTAACTTTCTACAGCTCAACAGCAATAAGACTGAGATCCTCCTCAATGGCACCAAGTCATGTCTTTCCAAGACCAGTTCCTTCTCACTCAGCTTCGACAACACCACACTTCTCCCCACCGCCAAAGCTAAGAGCTTGAGTGTCATCTTAGACAACACCTTATCCTTCATTCCTCATATTAACAACACAATAAAAACTGCTTATTTTCATCTTTGCAATATCAATCGGCTCCGCCCCTCCCTCAGTCAGCACTCCACTTCTATTTTGGTCCGCAGCCTGGTCACCAGTCACATCGATTACTGTAATGCCCTCCTCTCAGGTCTCCCTCTAAAATCACTCAGCAAGCTACAGTTAGTCCAAAATTCAGCTGCCCGGATAATCACTAAGACCTCCACTTTTGATCACATCACCCTTGTCCTGCAACAACTTCACTGGCTCCCTGTCAAATATAGAAGTGACTATAAGATACTTCTTCATGCCTTTAAAGCCATCCATAATCTCGCTCCCCCTTATCTTTCTAATCTCCTCCACATTGCCACTCCCACTTGCTCTCTCCGATCATCATCATCACCTTCCCTGTCTGTTCCTCGCACTCGTCTCTGTACTATGGGAGCCAGAGCTTTCAGCCGCTCTGCTCCAAAACTCTGGAACACTCTACCGCCTGACCTCCACAATATAAACTCCTTCTCAACCTTCAAGTCTCAACTCAAAACTCACATGTTCTGCCTGGCTTACTCATTGTAACTGTCCTCCTTCCATCTACTCTTCTTAGGCCTAGTCCACACGTAGCCGGGGTTTTTTGAAAACGAATATCCGCCCCTCCAAAAATTTGCATCCACACCACCACATTTTAAAAACAAACTCTGTCCACACGTACCCGGATAAATACATTGTTAAGGACATGCCAGACCTGTAGGCGGCAGTACTTCCCCCGTTCTTAACCTCGTCCTTTGTCTGTGGTCTTCCGCAAGGAGCAGTAATTCCGCTTGCAAAAACAAAAAAGCAAAAAGCGCTTGGACAATTGATGGATCGGGTAGTGACAGAGCGCAGCTGAGGGCTTCCATGAAGCCAGCTAGTGTAAACACAGGTCGCACACGTGATGTCAGCATTTTTTGTCGCGGAAAGTGACGTTGCGGACCTTAAAACTCCGTTTATGTCCGTCCACACGCAGACACCCAAAACGGAGAAAACGCAGATCTTCACTTTGGCCGGAGTTTTTAAAAAGATCCGTTTTCGTGTGAAAAAACTCCGTTTTCGTGTGGATGACAGGCCAAAACGTAGAAAAATATCTACGTTTTGGCAGATCCCCGGCTACGTGTGGACAGGGCCTTAGTCTATTATCCATTGTACTGCTCTGACTCTACCCTTGGGAATTACTCTTTGCACTTATTTCTTGTTGTTTGTATTGCTGCTGTTCCTTATATTTTGTCTTGTACAGTGACCTTGAGAGCTTTGAAAGGCACTTGAAATAAAATGTATTATTATTATTATAACAAAATGATCAAGAAATCCAGCTCAGTGGTTGGGCAAAGCTTGGACTCATTTGACATGATCCTCGACAAAAGGATGAAGAGTAAACTTTAGACAGTTATGTCTCTGGAGGATCACCCCCTTCACCATATTTTAAAGGATCTCAGTAGCTCTTTTAGTGGGCAATGTCACGCTGAGGGTTGGAGGAGTTGGACCCAAAATGCAGATATCCAGAACGACTTGAGGCAGGAGCGGATGTGAACGAAAACATTCCTTTATTAGGATGAAAACAAACCAAAATAAAGCCCAAATGGGCACAAAGCCAAAAAACCCTAGAAAGCCTGGAGACCTGGCAAACCACAAAGGAGGGGGGGGGGGGGGGGGGGGGGACGGGACAACGCTGACACGAACAATGGACCAACACCACATTGAGACGCAGACAGGGTTATATACACAAGGGCTGGTTGATTAGGGAATTGTGCACAGGTGGGACCAATAAAACAGAGGAGGAGCACAACGGAGCAGGGGAGGAAACAGACCTAAAAATGGGGAAGGGAGCAAAATGAACTAGAGGGAGAAAACTGACTAGATAAAAAACTTAACAGAAGACTAATGATAAAAGGTGCCTAAGGGAAAAGGGTAAGGGAAAAACCAAGAGACCCTGGTGGGGGTTGGGGGACACACAGGGACACTGAAACCTGGAGGGAACACCTAAGGGGGAAAAACCTGGAGTGGGCTAGGGAACACAAGGAGGCACATGAGGGAGACGCAGGACGCAGACCATGACAGGCGAATGTTAATGCCACGTTGTTCCACTGAACGTTTTAGGAACTCTTTTATTCCTGCTGCAGTGCCTTTTTACAACGAGCATTTTGTATGATTGCATATTTGATATTTCTATCATGGTTGTGGCTTATAGCAGTGTCCAGTGAATGTTTTGTTGCGTGTGTGTGCATGTTGTTCTTGTTTTTTACTTGTCCATGGCAATTCAATTTCCCCCTTGGGGATTAATAAAGACAACCTTGAACCTTGAACCTTAAGTCTGCTTAAGGAGGCACATCTGAAATCTTCTAATGACTAAAACTGTAATTGTGTTTCAGCCTAAGAACATAGTTGGTTTCATTAATGAATCAGAAAAGCCTTCATTTATTTTGATTTCCCTCCCAAGCAGCTGGATTTTCTTGTAATCAATTGCAATCAAACGTTCTGCCGACTTTCTGATTTTTATTCCTTTGGCTGTTATTCCACTAATTTACGGTCTATACTCATACCTGCATAAAACAGTTTACTGTGTCATTAAAATATGCCAAAAATGGAGTGCAAAAGAAAAACCTAACTAAAATGACCCAAACACAAGTAAAAGATCTGAAACAGGACCTGAGAAAGTCACTGTTAATCAACTGATCATCTGGTGTATATCAAGTTTTCATCTCCTTATTTATCACCTGATTGGTGATAAAATACTATTTATATGTTTAACTGATAATCCTGGTGTTTTTTTCAAACATTTAATTGAAAAAGAAACAAATTATGTGTTTGTGACAAGCTTCCTGTTAGAAATCAGATTTAAACTGACCTAAAACGCCTGTTAATCTAATTCTAGATTATTTCTGGGTTCTACTGTCAGAATGATTACTATAAAGCTTCTTTCCGGAGTATTTCTCTTATCCGGTGGCACCATCTAGTGGCTGACAAGCAAAACACACAAAAAAATCTGTTGCTCTGTTTTTTTAAGACGGCGACTTCATGTTTCTGTTTATAAATGTGCTTCTGTAGCCGACAAACAGAGCTAAAACATGCTGTTTTACGAGTATTATTCTCATGTCATGTTGTGTTCTCATATATTTATATTTTAGAGACTTACTTGTCCTTGAAAAGTTCATCAGCGCTGCATCAGCCGAGGTGTTCCTTAAATTTGAAGCATCTAAGCGGTAGTCTAACACTATTGGTTAGTTCTGGTCGGCGCTCAGTTTCCTATTGCACAGAGGTCTGCGGGGCAGGGGGCTTACTTAGCAAAAAAAAAAAAAAGACGTATTGCTTACATTTTATCACAGTACATGATGAGATAATCACTTTTACGGATTTCTGAAAAATCATACATCATTTCTGAAAGGGGAAAACTCTGGAAAGCAGCTTTAAGTGACTTGGAGCTGAGATATTTTGTGAGAAGATCATGAAATATTTCAACTTTACCTGTTACAGCTAGCTCTTTGAAAGGCCACAGTTTGGAGAAACAGAGATTGTTTTTGAGTTAGTCTGAGAGGAGATTTGAGACGAGATAATCCATCACCAAGTTATTTACATAAACTTTGTGGTTATCTTCTGCATGAAGGTGTTTGGAAAACTACAGCAAGAAAGAAACTGGCTGGAGTTTCATCATTCTGCTGTAATATTTATGAAATGTGAAATTCCTGGGAATGTAAATGTTTTCAAATGAAATTTGCATTAAGAGAGTAGCGTTAATGGGTGGCTACATATTTAACAAATGATCAATAAGATGTGATGATTCCATACAAACATGAAATATCAACCTGATTGATCTTTGAATGTTTAATCAGAAGATTACAGTTACTTTTATTTGTTCAGGGACCATAAACACACTTCGTATTAATTCAGACAGAGTCAAGTTTATAAAAAATGAATTTATTTCTATTTCCCTAAACTAATGATTATACGTGACAAAGAGTGAACAATGATATGTAATGTAATGGATATGAAGTGATTTAATGTGATGTGCGGAATGCTGGAATGGAAGCTAGATGTTTTAGCGAAACCTTTCTTCAGTATCTAAGAGAGTTTGAGGAGTCTGGGTTGTAAAAAGATTTTGGCTGTATGTTTGGTAAACTAGAGAATTGTTTATAAAACCATTTGACGCAGTCTTTTGAGTCTACGGTACCCTTTGTGTACAAATCCCCGCTCAGATCTGGGGGGTCACGAAGTCGGGATGGACATGGACCTCGATGTACCAGAAGCTTGTAGATTAGCTCCGATACGACCCGTCTAGTCTTGAGATATCTCCAGGTCACAACAAGAAGCTGGAATGCTTGTTTGTATCGTGAACTGTTTGTTGGCTTTTAAAAGAGCCGTTTTGTTTGATATCACTAGCAGCGCTGCAGCGAGCCTTTGACCTCAGGTCAAAGGTGAAGATGGTTTCAAAATGCTTTTTCCCAGGTTTGGCTGACTCGGAAGTCAGCTGGAAACTGAATTAATCGGGAAGTAATTCCTTTTGTATTAAAATCACATTGTTGATAAATTTGGCAAATCAGAATTTGACACATTTGAGGGTGTTACCAAAATATACCTCAGAAGTCACCCCATCCTTCAGATACAAAGATGTTAACTCTTTGTGGGAGTGAGTTGTTTTAAACACGTACGTGACGTGGATGTTGTCATGACGTGCTGCGGAGTGGAGCGGAGCTAAGGCGAGGATCCAGACCGGGGATGAAGCAGGCAGACAGGTAGGATGCACTTTAACAGTTTTATTAGGATGCACGCTGGACAATGAAACAATGACTCCACACAGGACACAAAACAGACAGGGTTTAAATATAGGAGGACCGGGAGCTAAGGTGATTGGGAAACAAGAGGCAGGTGGGGGTAATTAACGAGACAGAGCTGAACTGAACAGGGAGGCAGGACAGGGTGTGACAGTACCCCCCCCCTCCCCCCTCAAAGGGCGGATCCCAGACGCCCACAGGAACAAGGAGCAGGGCGGGAGGAGGGGGACCCGGAGGGAGGGCCCAGAGGAACCGAGGGACCGATGGAGAGGCAGCAGGGATCAGCAGAGTCCGGCACCTGCGGCAGATGAGGAGGCGACAGGCCTCTGGAGGCCGGTGCCTGCTGCAGAAGAGGAGGCGACGGGCCTCTGGAGGCCGGCGCCTGTGGCAGATGAGGAGGCGACGGGCCTCTGGAGGCCGGCCCCTGTGGCAGATGAGGAGGCGACGGGCCCTTGGAGGCCGGCGCCTGCCGCAGAAGAGGAGGCGACGGGCCTCTGGAGGCAGGCGCCTGCGGCAGATGAGGAGGCGACAGGCCTCTGGAGGCCGGCCCCTGCGGCAGATGAGGAGGCGACGGGCCCTTGGAGGCCGGCGCCTGCGGCAGATGAGGAGGCGATGGGCCTCTGGAGACCGGCCCCTGCGGCAGATGAGGAGGCGACGGGCCCTTTGAGGCCGGCACCTGCAGCAGAAGAGGAGGCGACGGGCCCTTGGAGGCCGGCGCCTGTGGCAGAAGAGGAGGCGACGGGCCTCTGGAGGCCGGCGCCTGCGGCAGATGAGGAGGCGATGGGCCTCTGGAGGCCGGCCCCTGCGGCAGATGAGAAGGCGACGGGCCCTTGGAGGCCGTCGCCTGCAGCAGAAGAGGAGGCGATGGGCCTCTGGAGGCCGGCGCCTGCGGCAGAGGAGGAGACGAGGACGGACCCTTGGGGGCCTGCGTCTACGATAGAGGAGCTCTGCAGGCTGGGCCGGTGACCAAGTCTCTGCAGGCTGGGCCGGTGACAAAGTCTCTGCAGGCTGGGCCGGAGCGGCCTTCAAAACCACCATCGGAACCGGAGACTGTGGAGACGTTGGACTGGACGGAGCGTCGACCTCTTGAGTGCAGACAGCATCCTCAGACTAGTCGACTGCAGACGAGGCGACGTCGTCAGACGAGCTGACTTGGGAGGCGACGTCATCGGACGAGCCGACTTGGGAGGCAACGTCATCGGACAAGCCGACTTGGGAGGCGACGTCTTTGGACGAGCCGACTTGGGAGGCGACGTCATCGGACGAGCCGACTTCAGAGGAGGAGGCGACGTCATCAGACGAGCCGACTTCAGAGGAGGAGGCGACGTCATCAGACGAGCCGACTTCAGAGGGGGCGGCGACGTCATCAGACGAGCCGACTTTGGAGGAGGAGGCGATGTCATCAGACGAGCCGACTTCGGAGGAGGAGGCGACGTCATCAGACGAGCCGACTTCAGATGAGGAGGCGACGTCATCAGACGAGCCGACTTCGGAGGGGGCGACGTCATCAAACGAGCCGACTTCGGAGGGGGCATCATCAGACAAGCCGACTTCAGAGGAGGAGGCATCAAACGAGCCGACTTCAGAGGAGGCGCCTTCGGACGAGCCGACTTCAGAGGAGGCGCCTTCGGACGAGCCGACTTCAGAGGAGGCGCCTTCGGACGAGCCGACTTCAGAGGAGGCGCCTTCGGACGAGCCGACTTCAGAGGAGACACTTCGGATGAGCCGACTTCAGAGGAGACGCTTCGGATGAGCCGACTTCAGAGGAGACGCCTTCGGACGAGCCTACTTCAGAGGAGACGCCTTCGGACATGTCGGCTTCAGAGGAGACGACTTCGGACACGTCGACTTCAGAGGAGACGACTTCGGACACGTCGACTTCAGAGAAGACGACTTCGGACACGTCGGCTTCAGAGGAGACAACTTTGGACACGTCTGCTTCAGAGGAGACGACTTCGGACACGTCCACTTCAGAGGAGACGCCTTCAGACACATCGACTTCAGAGGAGACGCCTTCGGACATGTCGGCTTCAGAGGAGACGACTTCGGACACGTCGTCTTCAGAGGAGACGACTTCGGACACGTCGACTTCAGAGAAGACGACTTCGGACACGTCGGCTTCAGAGGAGACAACTTTGGACACGTCTGCTTCAGAGGAGACGACTTCGGACACGTCGACTTCAGAGGAGACAACTTCGGACACGTCGACTTCAGAGGAGACGACTTCGGACACGTCGACCTCAGAAGAGACGACTTCAGACATGTCGACTTCAGAACAGGAATGGGCGTCGACTTCAGAACAGAAACGGGGTCGACTTCAGAACAGGAACGGGCGTCGAACTCCATCGACTTTTGGTCCGGGGGCGTCGGCTTCGGGTCCGGGGGCGTCGACTTCTGGTCCTTCGATTTTCGGACTGTCAACCTCTGGACCGCTGGTCTCTGGACCGGAACCGGAACGGTCTGCTTCTGGCCCGGAGGAGTCGGCTTCTGGTCCCTCAACTTCTGGACCGCCGACTTTTGGACCAGATCCGGTACCGTATGCTTCCGGGCCGGAGGAGTCGGCTTCCGGTCCCTCGACTTCTGGACCGCAGACTTTTGGACCGGATCTGGTACCGTCTGCTTCAGGGTCGGTACCCTCTGCCTCTGGGCCCGCTCCGTCGGCTTTTGGGCCGGTGGCAGAGCCGCTGCTGGGAGAGCTTGGAACAATGAGGAGAGGAGGGAGGTTAGCTCGTCCAGCAGTATCTCCCTGAGGCTGAGCGTCCAACGGAACTGGACCGGCTCAGCCCGCTGACCGGCGAGCTCCGCTGGATGAACCCCGTCTCGCTCCTCTGGCCCTGAGACGAGGAGGCTAGAGCATCCAGGTGAGACTCCTGGCGGCTGATGAGCTCGCGGAACCGGCCGAGCTCTGCCTGGCGCTCTATCAGCCGGGCTGCGATCGCTGCTCCTCCCCCTGCAGACGACGGAGGCGCCGGTTCGGCAGGAGACGGGACTGGTGGTCTGGCCGGGGGCGTGTCCGAATTGCCGGGCCGGGCACGGCCAGCGGCGGGCTCGAAGCTCCGTCCAGAAGCGCAGGGCTGCGGTGGCTTCCGGCGTCTCTCCCCACGCCGTGGACCGACTCCGGGGGAGCAGATCGCCAGCCTCGTGCCCTCATAGCTGGAGCGATCCAGGAGCGTCTCCCCATCCCAACTCCCGTCCAGTTCCGGAAGGGCAGCGAGGAACGCCGAGGCTGACGGTCGGGGACGCCGGCGGCGGCGAGGCGGAGCTGGGGCTGGAGAGGGAGAAGCCGGCTGGTGGGTCGGGGTAAGCCACTGGAGCAGGTTCTCCCACGGAAGAATTTCCCCGCTGGATCCTGTAACGGGTGGAGTCATTCTGTAACGACGTGCTGCGGAGTGGAGCGGAGCTAAGGCAAGGATCCAGACCGGGGATGAAGCAGGCAGACAGGTAGGATGCACTTTAACAGTTTTATTAGGACACACGCTGGACAATGAAACAATGACTCCACACAGGACACAAAACAGACAGGGTTTAAATACACGAGGACCAGGAGCTAAGGTGATTGGGAAACAAGAGGCAGGTGGGGGTAATTAACGAGACAGAGCTGAACTGAACAGGGAGGCAGGACAGGGTGTGACAGATGTTCAATAATAATTATCTTATTATAATGTGTTTGAGTATTGATATTGAGTTAAGCACAGATTATCCAAACATTTGATTTAAACATCTTGTTCATTCAACACATTTGATTATTTCAACTTATAAACTGTAAAGTCACGTCGGAACTTTGAGGTGGTGCACTTTATTTAGAGTGAGGATGCAGCAGTCTCGCATGAGACCTTAAGCAAAGATGCTATGGCATCTTGTACGGTAACGAGAACTGGGGCAGAACTTTCTGGATTCGGAGGCCAGACAGATGGTGTGTTTGTGTCTGTAGATGAAATGTTTCTTTCTGGTCAATTTGTTGGTGAAAACTTGACCACTGGTACGCTACAAGAGTCAGAAATAGTTTAGGACTGGAAATGAAGAAACATCACTGAATCATTCAAAAATTATCCAGAATTAGATAGTGATGATGGTGATTTTCTTCTTCTTCACAGGGATCATTGAATGAGCTTTAATTACAGCTGCTGCTTCTCTCTTATTCTCATCCACACCTTTCAGCCTTGCAACTCTTTGGGCTGTAACCACCACCAGCCCTCGGAGGAGGAATGCTTTTAACAAGTCCTGAATGGATCCGCTCTGGCATCGTCTGCACAGTTTTCAGGGGGGCCGTCAGGCTGAATTTAAGAGCTCTAAACTGGTAGACGATAAGTTAATCCATTTATACGAATCCTTGCCGCCAGGCGACTGGAATAAACCTCGTGATGGGAGCTGGAGGAAGGCGGTGACTGTGAGAAGCAGAGGGAGGAAAAGGCTGAGGCAGAAGGAGATAAATCAGAGGGAATTCATTAGGACAAGAGATGAGGAGTGTGTTTTCATTCAGCTACGGGGTGAGAAGTGAACGAATGCGACTTCTGACTAAATATTTAAAACACACAGCGTCTCTCTGACTCCAGTGCTGTGGATTAAAGGCTGGGTTCAGTCTATAACACTGACGATCAGAATAAATCACGTTGTGTTTGTCGCTAATTTAAAAGGTGTGTGATCTGAACAAGGCCCTCAAAGAAACCTCACTGATTTACATACAACAGTCAGGAAACACACTGATGATCAACCCACCAAACTATCAATGTAGCATGGACGTGCAGATCAAGTCTGTCAGTCTAGATCAGTGGTCCTCAATAGGGGGCCCGCGGGCCGCACAAGGCGGGCCCCCTATTGAGGACCTCTTTGTGGCCCCTGAACCCCGCGTGCACCAGGTCATTTAGATTATTTCAGGGTGTTCCTCTAGATGTAAGGATACTTGAAATAAATATGTGTGCATCAGTAGAGGAGGTACTCTTGGTAACTGTTTTTGTCAGATGAAGAAAACTGATAAAGTGAAAAAAATGTTAGAAATTTCCCAAGATTACATTTCAAGTCTGTCGATCCAATCGGTTTAAGTGTTAAACGTCATCACCGATAAAACAAGTTCTAGTTTAGCTAATGTTTTAGTGGAGAGAAGCAAACGCCTTTTAGTTTGGAGCAAAAACTAAAGAAAAAGACATGCCACAACTCCACACTTTGTTACTTGTGACGTCCAGCAATGGTCAGTTTTAGGTACAGTTTGACCATTCAACATCTATTCAACATCTGGTCAAACAGGAGACACAAGGCTGCATGTGTTCCCTTTAAATGAGCCTGCCTTCATACCAGCTGGAGCTCACAGACTCTGCAGCTCTGACAACAGATAATGACCTGTCCACAATAGCTTCATTCCCCAAGGCCTCCACATAAGGAACACTCCAGCTCGGATCAGTTGCTAAATCCAAGAATGATTTCCTAAATCAATACGAACTTCTTCCATGACTTGTAAAATAATAATTAAATAAAAGTTTGTTTATTGCTACTTATAACATTTATATTATAATGAAATGCTTCATTAATCTGTGTTCAATGATTGAAGTTTGAAATGAAAGTTATGTCTGCAATGATTGCAATGTGGTTCCGCATGTTTATGTGGCGGGGTCAAAACATCTGCACTCACACCATAACAAGTAAGGTTACGTTAAAGTCTGACACATAAATAGTCTTTTACACAGTCAGAGCATCCAGTCAAAGAAGGCGTGTTTCTGAGTTGTCTTGGTAACATCTCTCAAGCCTGTCAGCCTTTGATTAGCTGGCCTGTATTTGATATAGTGCCTTCTAGAGTCCTGGAACCCCCCAAGGTGCTTTACAACACAATCAGTCATTCACCCATTCACACACACATTCACACACTGGTGGGAATGAGCTACGATGTAGCCACAGCTGCCCTGGGGCGCACTGACAGAGGCGAGGCTGCTGAGCACTGGTGCCACCGGTCCCTCCGACCACCACCAGCAGGCAACATGGGTTAAGTGTCTTGCCCAAGGACACAACGACAGCGACAGACTGAGCGGGGCTCGAACCTGCAACCTTCCGATTACGGGGCGAGCACTTAACTCCTGTGCCACCGTCGCCCATTAAATCATAACATCAAAACCTTCAAACTGGGTCACCCTGGGTGACTCAGCAGTTCTCAGACCGGCCATCTGAAGCACACCTCTTTAACCATCAAAGATTTGACACATCGTCAAAACCTTTTTGCACCTGCAAAGCTGATAAGCAACAGTTCCTGCAAACAAGCTGATATTGCTTAGGCTCCTGAAGAGTCCATCAGATGCGCAGTTCCATCCTCTGTTGTGACCTAGAGACAACTCTAAGACTGGATTCGTGGGGGCTGCAGTTTCTTCTACGGACCTTGGCGCCTGGAAGTCCGAGGACTTCGACATTCAGGATCTATCACGAGGGTCTCCAAGAACGGGTGAAGTAGACATGACAGATGGCGTCTGATGTGCTTTGATAACAACCAACTTCATAGCTTAATGCAAACCAAATTCTCTTACATCCAGAACTCATCTTTCCTAGATAAGGAGGTTCTGACTAACACCGCATTCACACATAGGTTTTATACATTGCATTTATTTCCATCCTTTCACAGTAAATGCTTAGTTAACTAGTCATGTTTTACTTGTTTGTAAAATAAATTCTTACTGTTATAAACCTGACTCTTTTCTGAATCAAAACGAAGTGTGTACAATTACTTAATAAAGTAAAAATCCTAGAATCTTCTGATGAATACAATAAAGACCAAGCAGGTTGGATATTCTATATTTAAATAGACTATCACAGCTCATTGGTCATTAGTAGAGGTAATATATATCTTGCGCTCTTAAAGTACTCAGTTTGCCAACGCTACATACTGGAGGGATAACAGCTGGATCTTCAGCGGTTCCAGTCCGTCTGACCCAGCCAAACTCAGAACTAGATGACTCAGAAAGTTCTCTGATAAAAAAAAAAAAGTTTTTAAATTCACCTTCGGTAACGGCAGAGCGAACTGGATTTCCCCTCCACCATCAACACGGTTGCTGCTGGGATTAAAATCTCATTCGGTGAGTTCAGTCTAATATTAATCTGCTGTGTGTGTGTGTGTGTGTGTGTGTGTGTGTGTGTGTGTTTGCAACAAAATCAGCACAACACATGTATGTGTGTGTCTGCATTTTTCTAGTTGCTAAATCCTGATGAGAAATATTTTATTTTATTATTTGCTGTTTATTTTCCCCTTGGGGCATTACCACCTTATTGTGGTCTGGGGGGTTTACTTCCTCAGTGACTCTAAGAGCTGCAGCAGCAGAAAGTTCAGCCTTCAGGTGGGGCACCACAGTAGGACGGAAATCAGGGTCATAATATAGAATAATCACACATTTTATTCATCAAGTGCTTTTATAAACACCCAGAGAAGCTGTAAAACTCCAGATGAAACTAGCAGATTATGCAACAATGAAAAGTCAACTTTAAAACTGTTTTCAAATGGAGCAGGTGTGGGTTAGGAGATTCTGGCTGTGTTGAAGTTCGGTGAGGGTTTTCGATGAGATACCATATAAGAAACTGTTGTATTGTGATGTAATGCCTGCATGAATACAGGTTTCAGGGACAGAAAACGAAAGGGAAGAACAACGACTTACAAAAATACAATACAATCACCTGACAAAAACAGTTATCCAGAGCTTCTCCTCCACCATTGCACACCTATCTCCCCTTGTCGGCGGCCTACAGAGCCTCTCTGCCCCGGGGCCTATCAGCTGGTTTAGGTGGCCCTGGTTAGAATGAAGTGTTATGCTTAATGTTAAAAACCTTCATACTGTCAGGCTGATCAGACTGGATGAAGGAGACGAACAAGGTGAGACGTTTAACAGTTTTATTATTTCTCTGGTCGTATCTCTGTGAGGAAGAAACGATGACTGAGATGAGAAGCCGGTCACGGCGTCTTCCATATATAGCCTTGCTTGGCTGTGACGTGGAGGGAATCCCCGCGAGGAGCACGCTGGGAGCTCCCCACGAGGGGCATGTCGGGAGTTGTGGTCCGAAGGTCAGCCGGGAGATACCTGAGTCCTGACAGGACCCCCCAGTCCAGGGACGGCTCCAGAAGTCCCAGCGCGACCCCGGCGGACCCAGAAGTCAGAGATCAGGGAAGGGTCCAGGATGGATCGAGCCGGCTCCCAGGAGCGTTCCTCGGGGCCATAGTCCTTCCAGTCCACCAGGTACTGCCAGCCCCGACCCCTGCGGCGAGCGTCCAGGATGCGCCGGACGGTGTAGATAGGCTCACCGTTGAGGAAGCGGGCAGGAGGCGGCGCCGGAGCCGGAGGCGGGAGAAGGGAGGACTCCACGTAGGGCTTGAGCCGGGAGGTATGGAAGGTGGGATGGATGCGGAGAGTAGCCGGCAGCCGCAACCGGTACGTGACCAGGTTGATGACCCTTTGGATGGGGTATGGGCCGAGGAACCGAGGGGCGAGTTTCTTGGACCCGGCACGGACCCGAAGGTCAGCCGTGGACACCCAGACCTTGTCCCCAGGAGCATAGGAGGGACCAGGACGGTGTTGACGGAGATGCTGGTGAGCATAGCTGGTGTTAGCTCTGGTTATGGAGGCTCGTGCTTTGATCCAGGCGCTCTTGCAGCGTCTCACCATGGCTTCCGCTGCCGGAACGGCGACCTCGGGTTCTTGGTGGGCAAAGACCGGCGGCTGGAAGCCATAGCAGACCTCGAAAGGGGACAGCCGAGTGGCAGATGAGGTGTGAAGATTGTGGGACAGCTCCGCCCAGAGGAGGTATTTAGGCCACTGCGAGGGTTGAGCCGAGACAAAACAACGAAGGTACCGACCCAGCTGTTGGTTAGCCCGCTCCGTCTGGCCATTGGTCTGCGGGTGGTAGCCTGAAGATAGACTGACCGATGCTCCCATCAGCCGACAGAAAGCTTTCCAGAACCGGGCCGTGAACTGGGGCCCCCGATCCGAGACCACGTCGACTGGGAACCCGTGGAGGCGCACCACGTTCTCCAGGAACAGTTCCGCTGTGCGTTGGGCTGAGGGGAGACCCGGAAGGGCGATGAAATGGACAGACTTGGAAAAGCGGTCCGTAACCGTCATGACAGTGTTGAGGTTATTGACCGGCGGGAGACCCGTGACGAAGTCCAGCCCCACGTGGGACCAGGGGCGGCTGGGCACCGGAAGAGGTCGGAGGGCACCAGCCGAGGCCTGGTTGGGGTTCTTGGAGCGGGCACAGACGTCACAGGCGCTGGTGTATTCTTTCACATCCCTCGCCATGCCTGGCCACCAGAGGGCTCGCTGGAGGAATTTAAGAGTTCTGGAGAAACCAGCGTGGCCAGACAGGCGTGATGAGTGGGCCCAGGACAACGCCTCGCTGCGACAGGCCGTGGGGACATAGAGGCGACCCGCGGGGGTCTCTGGAGGCGCGGGGTCGTCCTGGAGGGCGTTCTGGATAGCTTCCTCCAACGGCCACCTCAGTTGGCCCAGGAAGCGGTGTTCCGGGAGGATTGGCGCTGGCTCGGACGAGGGCGTGGAGTGGGTGAATTGGCGGGAGAGGGCGTCCACCTTCTGGTTCTTGGCTCCCGGGCGGTAGGCGAGATGGAAGTCGTAGGGTTCAAAGAAGAGGGCCCAGCGAGCCTGGCGAGGGTTAAGCTGCTTGGCAGATTTAATGTGGGTCAGGTTCTGATGGTCAGTCCAGATCGTGAAAGGCCGAGTGGTGCCCAGAAGCCACTGCCTCCATTCCTCCAATGCCCATTTTATGGCCAGTAACTCACGGTCGCCCACACCGTACTTCTGCTGGGTGGTGGTAAACTTCCTGGAGAAGTAGGCGCAGGGATGGAGCCTGTCGTCGGGCCCGCCTTGAGACAGGATGGCGCCGGCGCCGACGTCAGAGGCGTCGACCTCGACCACAAAGGGAACTGCAGGATCTGGATGGCGGAGGATCGGGGCCGAGGTAAAGCGGGTGACCAGGTGGCGGAAGGCCCGAATGGCGTCGGGAGTTAGACGAAACAGCTGGCCAGGGGAGCCTGGTCGAGTGAGAGAGGTGAGAGGGGCTACGAGGGTGCTATAGTTCTTTATAAAACGGCGGTAAAAGTTGCAGAAACCCAGAAAACTCTGCAGTTGTTTCAGGCTGGTTGGCAAGGGCCAGTCCTTCACTGCCTGGATTTTCTGAGGGTCCATGGTTATCCCTTCGTCCGAGATCATGTAGCCCAGGAAGGATATGGACTGCTGATGGAAGGAGCATTTCTCGGGTTTACAGTACAGGTTGTGGTCCAGGAGCCGGGTCAGGACGGCGCGAACATGATGGATGTGTTCGGCCTCGGATTTGGAGTAGATCAGTATATCGTCCAGATAGGCGAACGCCCACCGTCCCAGCATGTCGCGGAGGACATCATTAATGAGACGTTGGAAGACAGCAGGGCTATTGCATAGTCCGAAGGGCATAACCAGGTACTCCCAGTGGCCGGTGGGTGTTATGAACGCGGTCTTCCACTCATCCCCGGCCTTTATACGGACCAGATTGTAGGCGCTCCGGAGATCCAGTTTCGTAAAGATCCGTGCCTGGGAGATGGCATCCAGAGCGGTAGTGAGGAGCGGCAGAGGATGGCGGTCCTTGACCGTGATCTTGTTCAGACCCCGATAGTCTATGCAGGGGCGAAGATCGCCTTCCTTTTTCTTCACGAAGAAGAAGCCAGCGGCACCCGGAGAGGAGGAGGGTCGGATGAACCCCTGCTGGAGGGCCTGGGCGATGTATTCTTCCATCGCTTTGGTCTCGGGAGGCGCGAGAGAGAAAAGGTGCCCGCGGGGAGGACTGGTTCCGGGTAGCAGCTTGATCTCCATATCATATGGCCGGTGAGGTGGCAGGGAGGTGGCGCGCCGCTTGTCGAACACCGCGGCCAGGTCCCGATAGGGCAGCGGCAGGTGGGGCGGTGTGGAGCCGGGGCCCCCGTCCGGAAGACCTGCCGAGGATGGAGGAGGAACAAGGTGGGTCTGGCACGAGGTCCCCCAGCCCAGCAGGCGGTTCTGGCACCAGGAAATATGAGGGTCGTGGAGACGGAGCCAGGGAAACCCCAGGATTAGAGGAGAAGAGGGAGCAGAAATGACCAGGAAATGGAGGGTCTCCTGGTGGCCTTGGGTGATCATACGGAGTGACTGGGTTCGGTCTCGGACTGGGTAGGGTTGGAGAGGCCTACCGTCCACCGAGGTCACTGGTATAACTCTCTCCAGGGGTTGTAGGGGGATCCGTAGGCGTTTTGCCAGATCTAGGTCCATGAAATTGTCCGCGGCCCCCGAGTCCACCAATGCGTTTACGTGGAGTGAGGCCTCACCATGGAGGAGGGTGACAGGAATAAGGAGACGGTTAGTAGCGACAGGGGTAGAAGAAGACCCAGACTGAGCGACCCCAATACTCAGTGGGGCCCCCCGTTTCCCGATCGTAGCGGGCAGTCCAGGCGTCGGTGGTCGGGAGAGCCACAGTAGGCACAGAGGCCCTCGCGCCACCGTCGTTGTCTCTCCTCGGGGGGAAGGTGGCCGAGCTGCATGGGCTCCTCCGCCAGCATGGGTACAGGAGCTGGCGTGGGTGAACGAGGGCGAGGCACCGGCGTCCTGGGTGGACGCGTGGATAACTTGGGTCGAACCGGAACCCGCTGGTCGATGCGCAGCGCCAGATCAACCACCTCATCCAGGGTCTGAGGCAGCTCCCTTCCCGCCAACTCATCACGGATGTAGGGTGCCAGCCCCTCCAGGAAGGCGGCCCGCAGAGCGGAGTCATTCCACTGCAGCTTGGCGGAGATGGTGCGAAACTCCGACGCATAAGCGCACACCGAGCGTTCTCGCTGGCGGAGTTTGAGAAGGCGTGTCTCTGCTCCCACTTCGCTGCTGGGGGGAACAAAGGTCTTCCGGAGAGCGGACACAAACGCAGCATAGTCGTTGCAGGCAGGGGATTTGGAATTGTAAAGCGCAGCAGCCCACTCCGCGGCACGTCCGGAGAGCAGGGAGGTGAGATGCGCCACTCGGGAGCGCGCAGATGGGTAGCGTCCAGGTTGGCACTCGAACTGCATGTCCAGCGTGGCGAGCAGACCATCGGGGCTCCCCGTCTCCCCGTTCCACCTCTCCGGCAGGCTGAAGTGGGGCTCCTCCCTAGGAGCAGAGCGGGTTGGCTGCTGGAGTGCAGCGATCTGTTGCTGCTGATCGTTTGCCTGTTGTTGGAGAGCCGTGAGAGCCGTGGATAGACGCAGGGTGTGGTCGGACAAGGAGTTCACCTTGGTGTTGAGCTGATCTACCATGGAACGCAGCTGCACGTTCTCGTGGCGGAGACGATCGATCTCCGTCGAATCTACTCGGATCTCAGTCATCCTGTCAGGCTGATCAGACTGGATGAAGGAGACGAACAAGGTGAGACGTTTAACAGTTTTATTATTTCTCTGGTCGTATCTCTGTGAGGAAGAAACGATGACTGAGATGAGAAGCCGGTCACGGCGTCTTCCATATATAGCCTTGCTTGGCTGTGACGTGGAGGGAATCCCCGCGAGGAGCACGCTGGGAGCTCCCCACGAGGGGCATGCCGGGAGTTGTGGTCCGAAGGTCAGCCGGGAGATACCTGAGTCCTGACACATACCTTTATACTGCCGTCATTATATTTATGCCTCTAAACAACCACAGAATTACATACAAATTAAAAGTCATGGTTGTGTAAAAGCACGACAAAATGTAGATTGGAGCTGTTTAAAGATAACAGCAACACACTTCACTCTGACTAGCCATTAGCATATCAGTCCCTTGCATTGTAAACTCTATTTGAACTGCGTTTTTTAGCAAGCATTGATCTAAAACTGATAAGTAGATCTCACTTAAATCAGGTTTAAATGGATGTAGTGCAGCACTCAGATGTCAGGCCTATCTGTCTCCGTACAGTAAATAAAAACAGGTAGCTACATTTGTTCTGCCTGCAGCCTAAAATAAACCTTTCTGTGTGAGAGAGCAAGCAGGTGTGACAGCGGTTCATTCATCCTGCTGTCAGACCCGCCTCTCGCCTCGGCAGCAGCAGTAAAGGCTGAATAAATCACAGCAGCATCTCCAGACGCTCTGGAGCTAAAAACAGGGCAGCAGAGACAAAGAGAGGCCGCTGCGCTCGTCCCCCGAGGAAGCAACACCTGATACATCTGCTGCCCTGCAAAGGCTTGCAGCCCCTCCAGCTGGGCTCAGATAAATGGACTCAGGGCTTCCACAGGAAGTGGTCCAGAACCAGAACTCTACTGGGAAACACCGTGTACTGGAAACTTTCTGCCTCCTCCCTGAGTTTGTCCTCGGATCTTAGTTGACCCCTACAACATGATGTCCACCTCAGCCACACACAGTACCTTCTTATTTAATGCTACACGCCTTTGTAGTCAGGATGGATTCATGCATGGCAGAATTCACACGGATACCTTACTGTGTTACATTAGAAACAGTAAACTTGCTGTGATGAATGGTTATAAACAGCTGATACTGCAGATTTAGAGTAAATAACAAAAATTATCAAATAGTTTTGTGGTTTATTTTCTTTGGGAAAAGATGTGTGTGTGTGTGTGTGTGTGTGTGTGTGTGTGTGTGTGTGTGTGTGTGTGTGTGTGTGTAGGCAGCTCTCTGTGATTTCAATGAATTCTAATAATTAAAGGAACAATATATTTATTATTATAAGTTCTACCAGAGATAAGGCGGGCATGTGGAGGTCAAGTGCTGTGGTTCATGTAGATCTCAGAGGGAGGGAGCTGTTTAATTCCCTCTGGTCAACACACAGACACACGCGCACACGCGCGCGCACACACACACACACACACACACACACACACACACACACACACACACACGGAGTTCAACAGCATGTCACCAGATTTTATTTAAAAGGTTGTGAGTTTAACACAAATAGAAAACTCAGTAATTAAGAGTGGGACGTGGCTCTGCTGCAGGGAGTTTATCACAGTAACATTCATTAACCCTGTCATGACATTTTATCTGGTAGCTGTAGAGGTTCTGTTCTTCCCTTCCTGCAGGAGCTGCTTTAAAACAACATCATAACCAAATTCATTCTTTCTGTCAGCACTAATTTAATAAATTACTGTTTAATGCTTCAAATAACCTAAAGATTAACTTCACCAAAAGGTCTCAGAATGGGACAACGCGAGGCTGGAAATGTGGTTTATTAACTAAAGACCAAAGAGTTTGATGTACAACAAGGATTTCTCATCTACTTTATTTATTTTAGGGGTTTTAATGAGCTTTTCTTATCTTAACCTTCCTTGGAGGGAAATCCGAAGTGACCAACATCAGAATCTGTAGTCAGAGCTGTACAAACATCAGAAATCAGTGCATCTCCAGCTTTGGATACTTTTGAGGAAAGAATCCAGGCATGAAGGAAACATGAGAACTCCATCACCTTTGGGTTTTTACCTTCCTTTATCTATCAGCCACCACCTTGATGCTGATGTTTTGTGAAGATTTTGAGTCTGTCCTGTGATCAGATACCCTCTTATACTTCGAGGTGTCCAAAAGCAGAATTAAATAAAGAACAACTACTTTATAAAGGAGATGCACTGTAATCATCATGCAATTACGTTTTATTCATACAAATATAACACTAAGAAAAATCATTAAATATTAATTCTTATTCTAAAATACAGCATCGTGTTGAAACTTTGTGCCTGACTCTGTGCATCTGCAGAAGTTTCAAAGCTGTTTACTCTTTAACCTGCAGAGAAACTTTAAGCGATTGCAGCTGGTTTGGGTCTAAACTTTCTAACTTTAGAGATCCAAAAAACTCCTTCAAATCATACTCTGGGTTTCCTGCTTTCTGTTTGTGCCTCCATGTTTAGCCTGTTTGTTAAATGACACAAGTCATCGACTGACGTCTGCCTCCGTCGTCGGCCTCCTGTGGAGACAAAGCAAAGGTAATCCGGCTGTCTACCTCCTGCAGCTTCATCCTGAGCTGAGGAGGAGGAGGAGGGTGGGAGCAGAAGACAGTCAGACTCTTTCAGATCTGCTGCCGTCTGCATGTCCACGTCAACAGCAGCTAGAGCTTGCTCGTTTAATGTTACACACCTTGATTTAAGTTTGACGACACAGCTCAGAGAAACGAGGATGTAAAATATCACACCTGACAAAAACAGATGGAGCTTTAAAGTCGACAACAAGCTCCCAAACAAACACATCAGATTTCCTGTTTCAGTTTTAAATAAATCCTAAAAAAATATGTGAAGTTATATGTAAGATAGTCAAGGTGAAATCATGTACACCCAGAGACTGCAACATCTGCGTGAACGTCGAGGGTGGTGAGCAGAAAATGGAAAGGCTTCTGGTACGATCGCAGAACCAAACTAAACCTGACGAGGAGGGACCTGCACAGACGTTTGGGCCCAAAAACACAAACGTTGATCAACTTCACAGATCAACAAGATCATTTGAGGTTTCTAGTAACCATAACAACCAGGTGAATGCCATATTGTTGAAGGGGCAAACATCCCAGTCTTAATTTTTCCTTTTAAATGATCAGAGATCTAAATTAAGGGTGGGACTTTAACGTGTTAATTATGATTAATTAACTCAGTCACTGCCGGCCGTTTCCTATCAGTAAAGCCCTTTGCTGCCAGTGGTTTTCACCGTTTTTACTGTTTTTTTAAGAGTCACATAAGGTTGCACGCTAGGATGATGTCAATGCCCAAACTACCAAAACAAAGTGCAGACTCACCTCTGTAGCGTCATGAAATGTCCTGTTTTTGACCTAAAGGTCATGATCTGCTGATGATCTGAGTGGAGACATCATGTCTCTGACACAGGCCTAATCTACATGAGATACTGGCCAAGGCCTTTCATGCCTCTGCTCATCTGAACTGCTTCACCTCTTTACAGCTTAAGACAAGACGGAGAACTCTTTTGATAAATAAGCAAACAACATTTGTTATTACCAATTATAATGTGAACCCAATGTTCCATCAATCTGTGAAATGACAATGTTATTACTTGATATTATAATTCTGTGATCAGTAGTATTTTACAAGTAATTATAATCTTGGACATTTGCACTAGACACTGAGGACACAGAGTAATGCTAAAGTCACACGACACATTTCCTTTTGTCTGATCCAATCAGAACCTTCGTTTCTGATGTGAGGCGTGGTTTTCTGTGGTGTTTGTATAAACCCTCTTTTGCATGTAAAATTCTGATTCGCCAGTAAACCAAAATATGACAATTATAAAAACTATTCCACGCCACCTTTTCTTTATTTCAAAGCGTTCTAGAGAAGTCTCGGACAGGCCCTCCGAACTTCCTCTTCAGCCGAAAGAACCTCGACAAACTGGACAAAATCTGTTGCAAGTTACACCTGACTGCAACGGTTCCTTCAGAATAAAAGCTGATCCTCACAACCCCTTCAGGGTCTCGGAGACGCCAATAATTACCTGTCATGACCTAGGAGCATTCCGAGGCTAGTCTGGTCGGCGCCGCTGCTTTTCTACTGGCTTTGGTACTAAGGAGGGTCCAAGAGGACCTCGACGTTCTGGATCTAAATGGAGGCTTCCCCTGGGTACGTAGACCGACGGATGGTGTTTCATGTGTGTTATAAATATCCTACTAAAGCTTAGAGCCAAACATTCACTCCCACTCAGAACTAAACGCTTCTCCGGATACGAGGTTCTGATAACAACATTCCACAAATATACATCATTCATCTCACGTCTCATTCCACCTAGTTCATCAGTGCACGGAGTGCTTAAAGTTAGTCTTGTTTAAATTGTGTAGAAATAAATTTCTTAACTATTATAAACCTGACTCTCTCTCTCTTTCCTCTGGGTTAATACGAAGTGTCACGTAATCCCTCGTCTCTCTCGTCTTCCTCCACTTATCCGGGTCCGGGTCGCGGGGGCAGCATCCCAACTAGGGAGCTCCAGGCCGTCCTCTCCCCGGCCTTGTCCACCAGCTCCTCCGGCAGGACCCCAAGGCGTTCCTGGACCAGATTGGAGATGTAACCTCTCCAACGTGTCCTGGGTCGACCCGGGGGCCTTCTGCCGGCAGGACATGCCCGAAACACCTCCCCGGGGAGGCGTCCAGGAGGCATCCTGACCAGATGCCCAAACCACCTCAACTGGCTCCTTTCGATCCGGAGGAGCAGCGGTTCTACTCCGAGTCCCTCCCGAATGTCCGAGCTCCTCACCCTATCTCTAAGGCTGAGCCCGTCCACCCTACGGAGGAAACTCATTTTGGCCGCTTGTATCCGCGATCTCGTTCTTTCGGTCATTACCCAAAGCTCATGACCATAGGTGAGGATTGGGACGTAGATCGACCGGTAAATCGAGAGCCTGGCTTTCTGGCTCAGCTCCCTCTTCCCCACGACAGATCGGCTCAGCGTCCGCATCACTGCAGACGCCGAACCAATCCGCCTGTCGATCTCCCGATCCCTCCTACCCTCACTCGTGAACAAGACCCCGAGATACTTAAACTCCTCCACTTGAGGTAGGACCTCTCCCCCGACCCGGAGGTGGCAAGCCACCCTTTTCCGGTCGAGAACCATGGTCTCAGATTTGGAGGTGCTGATCCTCATCCCAGCCGCTTCACATTCGGCCGCAAACCTACCCAGCAAGAGCTGAAGGTCAGAGCCAGATGAAGCTAGGAGGACCACATCATCCGCAGAAAGCAGAGACGAGATTCTCCTGCCACCAAACTCGACACACTCCACACCACGGCTGCGTCTAGAAATTCTGTCCATAAAAGTGATGAACAGAACCGGTGACAAAGGGAAGCCCTGGCGGAGTCCAACCCTCACTGGGAACAGGTCCGACTTACTACCGGCTATGCGGACCAAACTCACGCTCCTCTGGTAAAGGGACTGAATGGCCCTTAACAGAAAGCCACCCACCCCATACTCCTGGAGCGTCCCCCACAGGGTGCCCCTGGGGACACGGTCATAAGCCTTCTCCAAATCCACAAAGCACATGTGGATTGGTTGGGCAAACTCCCATGCCCCCTCCATCACCCTTGCAAGGGTATAGAGCTGGTCCACAGTTCCACGGCCAGGACGAAAACCACATTGCTCCTCCTCTATCTGAGATTCAACTATCGATCGGACCCTCCTCTCCAGTACCTTGGAGTAGACCTTTCCAGGGAGGCTGAGGAGTGTGATCCCCCTATAGTTGGAACACACCCTCAGGTCACCCTGACTCAAACTACCATTCTCTTTTTTACCATTCAGTTTTGCTGAGGCTAGACGCCACCCCGGTCTGCCACTCCCTAGGAACTGCCCCCGATGACCACTCAATGTTGTAGAGACGTGTCAACCATGACAGCCCTACAACATCCATAGCCTTGAGATACCCAGGACGAACCTCATCCGCCCCCGGGGCTCCGCCGCTGTGTAGTTGTTTGACTACCTCAGCAACTTCTGCCCCCGAGATCGGACAGTCCATCCCCAGGCCTCCCAGCTCTGGTTCCTCCTCGGAATGCGCATTGGTGGGATTGAGGAGCTCCTCAAAGTATTCCTTCCACCGTCCGACTATAGCCTCAGTTGACGTCAGCAGCTCCCCATCCCCACTGTAAACAGTGTGAGCGAGTTGCTGCCTTCCTCTCCTGAGGCGCCGGACAGTTTGCCAGAACCTCTTTGGAGCCGATCAATAGTCTTTCTCCATGGCCTCACCAAACTCCTCCCACGCCCGAGATTTTGCCTCGGCAACTGCCACTGCTGCACCCCGCATCTTTAAGAAGGGTGTCACGTAATCCTTGCAATAAAAAGTTCTGATCTTCTGGTTAAAATATTCAAAGATCCATCAGATTGATATTTCATATTTCTATGGAATCTCACATTTTATGGTTCATAAGTAAGATGTAAACTACCCATCGTTACACCTCTTACATCAGGAAGAATCTGCGCGTTTCGAGCGTTACGTCTTCTTTCATAATCTGTTGTTAAATTATCGGCAGAAGCTTTTCTGGTTTGTGCGTCACTTTTTTTTACAGCAGCGGCCCAAAAAGATCTAACACATGGATTTTCTGCTTACTGATCACGTGATGTGTTACGTATGTGGATGAAGATCGGCTTTAGAGCTGAGATGTTTGTTCTCACAGTGTGGGGGCTCGTTCCGATGCCCACACAGTAAAAAAATGCAAATAACTTTAGTCGTCATTGGCGGTTAATGAGTTAGAAAAAGAAGATGCGTTAAAAAGAAATTCATTTAATCTCAGCTTGCATTTCAAGCAAGGTGGAATCTTTGTCATTGCATGATTTCCTCGTAGATCAAATCTCACTGACGCACACAACACAGTGCTCTGTTAAAACGGAATAAAAATGGTAAGAAATTGCCTTGCTTGGACTGATGCAGGATTTGGGAAACACATCAGTCTCTTCTCTTAACTTGTAAGAAAAAAACTTCATAAGTCAAGGTAAGCTATATTTTTACATTTATGTAACATTTGTGCAGCGCTGAAAGCACCAAACGGAATATCTTTTGCCCTAACAGTAGTTCATGAAAGTAGTCAGACAAACGAGAGGCACCTGGCTGCAGCTGGGAAAATGCTCCGTGTCCTCTCTACTCTGTAAACAATCACAAACAATGTCTTAAAGTAACAAAAACAATCTAAAATCTCTCAGATCATTTTCAAAACTATTCTGTCGGTAAGTTTCTGAAATGAGTTACTGTCTAAACATCGCATGCGTTACTGTCATGCAGAAGCGAGGTGTGTTGAAGCGGTCATCAGTAACATCAGGGGCAGCGAGGAACAAGAAAGTTGTGTTCATGCTGGAGATCACAACAGATTTGCTGCTGCAGGCAGATAATTAATTCCTCATCATGATCTTTTATCTTCCCATCATCCTCCAGTCATCCAGCTGGAACCAGTCAGTGTTCTTGATCATTCTCAGAATAGTCACACCTGCTCTAGTGTTAAAAGTTAGTAAATTTAAGTCCTAGATCATATTTGTGCCTGTTCTACTGTCATTTTAAAGGGTTTTTATTTACATATGTGTTTTAGCACATTATGAACAATAGAAATGTTAATAAGAACACCCAAATACAAACAAGTGACACTGGAAAACTTAGAATCTGGAGCAAAGTCCATTTATTTCAGTAATTCAACTAGACAGAGAGACAATATAAAGGCTCAGGAACCATTTGCAGGTGTTTTCTATTTGCAATTATACATTTTAGTTTATTTGGGTCTTGTTTCATATCATACAGTGGCATTTGAATAATTAAATGCATTTTTTAGAAACTAAAAAGCTTTAGTTTACAGTATTAACCATGTCTAATGTTTTATTCTCTGCCTCATTATTTTTCATTTAAAAACTTGCTTTGAGGGCACGTTTTCCTGAATGATTACAATACAATTAATTAAGATTAATCAATTACAAAGCCTCAAATTATTTGGATTAATTTTTTTAATCGAGCCCCACCCCTAATTTAAATACCATACCATACCATTTTATTTGTACAGCGCATTTCAAAACACAGCAGGAGAACTGAACAAAGTACCTTACAGACAGCCAGAACAAACTGAATAAAATTTCTATTAAAAAAGTGTGGAACAGACAATTCAAAATAATTTCGTAAAATTAACTGTAAGAATAGAAAGAGCAATAAAACAGCACACCAACAATCAGAGCAATCCTGACAATAAAAGCAACAGCTCAAAACAATAAAACCAAATATAAAAGTGAGTCTTCAGTCTAGATTTGAAGACCGAGACCATTGAAGACTCTGATATGGTGAGAGGGAGAGCATTCCAAAGATGAGGAACAGCATTCACAAAAGCCCGCTCTCCTCTTGCTTTATAGTTCATTTTGGGAATGCAGAGTAAAGAGCGGTCAGCGGATCTTAAGGAACGCATCGGCACATATAGTGTAAGGAGCTCTGACAGGTGTGTGTGTGTGTGTGTGGGTGGGGTGGGGGTGGGGGGGGGGTGTGCTAGGCCATTTTAAGTAAATAATAGGATCTTGACAAAAGTCACAAGCAGCCAGTGAAGATGCGCCAGAACCGGGATAATGTGACAGCGTCTATTCGTGTTGGTTAGAAACCTAGCTGCAGCATTTTGCACAGTCTGCAGCTGGTTTAATGCTGAAAAAGGAGCGCCAAGGAGTAGTGTGTTCGCATAATCCAGGTGAGATGTATTACAAATGTGCATCACCGACTCCAAATAAGGACATTTCAGGACAGGTTTCAGGCGTAGAAGACAATGCAATTGGAAAAAACACGATTTAACAACTGAGTTTATCTGCGGTACCATTGAAAATCCTGCATCTAATTTTACACTGAGGCTAGTGACACACTTCTGGAGTTCACTACATGAAAGGCTAAGGGTAGATGATGCACGTGAAAGGTTTTTTGGCTCTGTCTTTGTAGTATTTAGGCATAAGAAGTTTGCCGCCAACCACTCTTTTACCTCAGAAAGACACTTTAAAACTAAAGTGCCTGCGTCTTGATCGTTCACGGCCAGATAAAGCTGACAATCATTAGCACAAATGGGATAGCTGATGCTGTGACATTTAAAAATCTGATCCAAAGGTAAAAGATAGATGGAAAATAGATGGGGGGGCCAAGAACCGAGCCCTGAGACCCCCCCCCCCCCCCTTTTCACAGGCATGAATGGTGAGGCATACCCCCAAGCTGCACACAAAAATACCTACTGTAAATCAATCAATCAATCAATCAATCAATCAATCAATCAATCAATCAATACTTTATTAATCCCAGAGGGAAATTAGAGTTTCAGTACACACAATTCAGAGATCAGACATACATGGGCAAGACACATGACAAGAATTGGTGACTGTGGTCATTCGCTACCCGAGTCGCGCTACCTTAATAAAGATAAGAGGGTTACATGAGGATTGGTTCAGGTGGAGGGAAAAAAAGGCACTTCAGAGTTACCCTCCACCGGGAGAGCAGCTTTGCTCTGCAAAAAATAAAAAAATAAAAAAACACCTCAACAGAAATGCAACAGACTTCAGACGACTCAAATAGGAAGGCAGGGGGTGGGGGCTGGTATCCTGTTTCCCCCAGCGAGAGCAGCCATTTGGCGCTCATCTACTGTACAGTCACAGGTGGGATGGAGATCTTGGGAGAAGCAAAGAGTACATTGACTCATACAGTTGATGACCTCGCCAGGCTGAAGTCCACAGATCCGAAGGCGTGGGGGGAGTCAGGTTTTCACAGCATCTGTCTGCATTCCTTCGTGGGGGGTTTAGTGGCTTGCAGCTCAAGGCTACCAGGGCGTCAGATTCAGATGACAAGAATTTGTTTGGGTCAGGCTGAGATAATTTTCCTCTCTGCCTTCAGTCTTTAAACTGATCATTCCAGTCCTTCAGTGAAGCCAATTTTGGGTTTTTAAACCTGTCCATACCGTCCGGTGACTCTCTCCGAGATGAGATCCATTTTGCGCACTAATACCAGTATTGCAGCTAGAATATTGTCCCGCTTACGGTTCACCTCGAGTAACGTCCCAGTCTGAGAAGTCTTCACACGGACGGTGCTTTCCGTGGGTGCGGGTTGCGCTCCAATCGCTCCCGTCTTCCCAAATTTCCAGAAAACCAGATATCCTCCCACTCCAGTCAGGAGAAATCCAGTGATCATCAGGCCGAATATCCTCATGTCTTCGATGTCCTCAGTGGACAGCTGGCTGAGGCATATGATCTTCAACTCCTTCCAGGAATCCAGCATATACTGTATCCCACCATGTGGGAGCCCCCTTCTCCGGTCTCATTGTTGAAAAAATCTTATCGATCGCATTGAATGACCAGTTTATCAAATCCAAATCCAAGAAATGCAGAGAAGCGCTCTGTGGGCAGACAGGACAAAGAGCCTTGGGGAAAAAAGATAAGGGAGTGAAACAGGGAAGTGTCTCTACTCCTCAAGTGCCTTGAAGAATGACGTCCAGGTATGAGCTAAACCAGTCCAGCTCAGAGTCCAAGAGATCAACCCATGACTTTAGGCAATGTTTTGTGGTCATCAGTGTCAAACGCTGCTGACAGGTCCAACAGCATCAAGAGTACATATGACCCTGAGTCAGACGCAAACAGGATATCATTTGGTACATGAATCTACTCCTCCTTGAACCGTCACCTTATCGTGGTGGAGGAGTTTGAGTGCCCTAATGATCCTAGGAGCTATGTTGTCTGGGGCACTTAGTGCCCCTGGTAGGGTCTCCCATGACAAATTGGTCTTAGGTGAAGGGTGAGACAAAGAACGGTTCGAAGGATCTTTCATGGCGGTTAAAACGAAGAGTCGGAGTACCCGGCCCGGAGGGTTACCGGGGTCCCACCCTGGAGCCAGGCCTGGGGTTGGGGCCCGTGAGCGAGCGCCTGGTGGCCGGGCTTTCGCCCATGGGGCCCGGCCGGGCCCAGCCCGAACCGGATACATGGGCTCGTCCAACTGTGGACCCACCACCCGCAGGAGGAACATGAAGGGTCCGGTGCAATGCGAATCGGGTGGCAGACCAAGGCGGGAGCCTTGGCGGTCCAATCCCCGGACAAGAAAACTAGTTTTTGGGACATGGAACGTCACCTCGCTGGCGGGGAAGGAGCCGGAGCTTGTGGCAGAGGTTGAGCGGTACCGGCTAGATATAGTCGGACTCACCTCGACACATTGCATTGGCTCTGGAACCCGAGACCTGGAGAGGGGTTGGACACTCTACTTTGCTGGAGTTGCTCCGGGTGAGAGGCGGAGGGCTGGGGTTGGCTTTTTGTTAGCCCCGAGACTCTCTGCCTGTGTGTTGGGGTTTACCCCGGGGGACAAGAGGGTAGCTTCCTTGCGCCTTCGGGTCGGGGAACGGGTCCTGACTGTTGTTTGTGCTTATGGGCCAAATATCAGTTCAGAGTACCCACCCTTTTTGGAGTCCCTGGGACAAGTGCTAGATAGTGCTCCATCAGGGGACTCCATTGTCCTGCTGGGGGACTTCAATGCTCACGTGGGCAATGACAGCTTGACCTGGAGGGGTGTGATTGGGAGGAACGGCCCACCTAATCAGAACTCGAGCGGTGTTTTGTTATTGGACTTCTGTACAAGCCGCAGTTTGGCCATAACGAACACCATGTTCGAACATAAGGATGCCCACCGGTACACTTGGTACCAGGGCAGCCTAGGTCACAGGTCGATGATAGATTTTGTAGTCGTATCATCTGACCTGCGGCCGTATGTTTTGGACACCCGAGTGAAGAGAGGGGCGGAGCTGTCAACTGATCACCATCTGGTGGTGAGTTGGATCAGATGGCAAGGGAACATGCCGCGTAGACCTGGCAGACCCAAACGCATAGTGAGGGTCTGCTGGGAACGCTTGGCAGAAGAACCTGTCAAGACGGTCTTCAACTCCCACCTCCGGCAGAGCTTTGACCACGTCCCGAGAGCAGTGGGGGACATTGAGTCCGAGTGGGCCTTGTTCCACTCTGCGATTGTCGAGGCGGCTGTTGCTAGCTGTGGTCGTAAGGTGGCCGGTGCCAGTCGTGGTGGCAACCCCCGTACTCGCTGGTGGACACCAGAGGTTCGGGGAGCCGTCAGGCTGAAAAAGGAGGCCTACAGGGCGTGGCTGGTCTGTGGGTCTCCGGAGGCAGCAGACAGGTACCGGATAGCCAAGCGGGGTGCAGCAGTGGCAGTTGCCGAGGCAAAATCTCGGGCGTGGGAGGAGTTTGGTGAGGCCATGGAGAAAGACTATCGATCGGCTCCAAAGAGGTTCTGGCAAACTGTCCGGCGCCTCAGGAGAGGAAGGCAGCAACTCGCTCACACTGTTTACAGTGGGGATGGGGAGCTGCTGACGTCAACTGAGGCTATAGTCGGACGGTGGAAGGAATACTTTGAGGAGCTCCTCAATCCCACCAATGCGCATTCCGAGGAGGAACCAGAGCTGGGAGGCCTGGGGATGGACTGTCCGATCTCGGGGGCAGAAGTTGCTGAGGTAGTCAAACAACTACACAGCGGCGGAGCCCCGGGGGCGGATGAGGTTCGTCCTGGGTATCTCAAGGCTATGGATGTTGTAGGGCTGTCATGGTTGACACGTCTCTACAACATTGCGTGGTCATCGGGGGCAGTTCCTAGGGAGTGGCAGACCGGGGTGGTGGTCCCCATCTTTAAGAAGGGTGACCTGAGGGTGTGTTCCAACTATAGGGGGATCACACTCCTCAGCCTCCCTGGAAAGGTCTACGCCAAGGTACTGGAGAGGAGGGTCCGATCGATAGTTGAATCTCAGATAGAGGAGGAGCAATGTGGTTTTCGTCCTGGCCGTGGAACTGTGGACCAGCTCTATACCCTTGCAAGGGTGATGGAAGGGGCATGGGAGTTTGCCCAACCAATCCACATGTGCTTTGTGGATTTGGAGAAGGCTTATGACCGTGTCCCCAGGGGCACACTGTGGGGGATGCTCCAGGAGTATGGGGTGGGTGGCCTTCTGTTAAGGGCCATTCAGTCCCTTTACCAGAGGAGCGTGAGTTTGGTCCTCATAGCCAGTAGTAAGTCGGACCGGCTGCCCTTTGTCACCGGTTCTGTTCATCACTTTTATGGACAGAATTTCTAGACGCAGTCGTGGTGTGGAGTGTGTCGAGTTTGGTGGCAGGAGAATCTCGTCTCTGCTTTTTGCGGATGATGTGGTCCTCCTAGCTTCATCCAGGTCTGACCTTCAGCTCTTGCTGGGTAGGTTCGCGGCCGAATGTGAAGCGGCTGGGATGAGGATCAGCACCTCCAAATCTGAGACCATGGTTCTCGACCGGAAAAGGGTGGCTTGCCACCTCCGGGTCGGGGGAGAGGTCCTACCTCAAGTGGAGGAGTTTAAGTATCTCGGGGTCTTGTTCACGAGTGAGGGTAGGAGGGATCGGGAGATCGACAGGCGGATTGGTTCGGCGTCTCTAGTGATGCAGACGCTGAGCCGATCTGTCGTGGGGAAGAGGGAGCTGAGCCAGAAAGCCAGGCTCTCGATTTACCGGTCGATCTACGTCCCAATCCTCACCTATGGTCATGAGCTTTGGGTAATGACCGAAAGAACGAGATCGCGGATACAAGCGGCCGAAATGAGTTTCCTCCGTAGGGTGGCCGGGCTCAGCCTTAGAGATAGGGTGAGGAGCTCGGACATTCGGGAGGGACTCGGAGTAGAACCGCTGCTCCTCCGGATCGAAAGGAGCCAGTTGAGGTGGTTTGGGCATCTGGTCAGGATGCCTCCTGGACGCCTCCCCGGGGAGGTGTTTCGGGCATGTCCTGCCGGCAGAAGGCCCCCGGGTCGACCCAGGACACGTTGGAGAGGTTACATCTCCAATCTGGTACGGGAACGCCTTGGGGTCCTGCCGGAGGAGCTGGTGGACAAGGCCGGGGAGAGGACGGCCTGGAGCTCCCTAATTGGTATGCTGCCCCCGCGACCCGGACCCGGATAAGCGGAGGAAGACGAAGACGAAGACGACGAAGACGAAGACATGAATCTACACTGACTTGGAGCTATGGTGGGGTCTGAAGGCAGACTGAAATACATCAAACTGCAAATGTAACTCAATGTGAGGCACAATCTGTGAGTGTAGGATTTTTATAAAACCTTGTACAAAATTGGCACCTTAAATATTGGGCGGTAGTTAAATATGAGATTGGGGACATGTTACAACAAGCCTAGGCTAAGAGGAACACTGCAAACAATCTACATTTACACGTTTATGGCAGATCCTAATCGAAACTGACATTTCAGTTTTGTTGTTGCATAATTCTCCAGCAAAATGAGAAATTCAAACGATCAATAAGTTTTATCAGAGCAGAGAGGAAAAGAGCCAGCGTTAGCCTCACTTTAAGATTTTATTTCTGGATTTGCCTAATGAGATAATTCTGCTATTGAATCAATAAAGGTGCATTAGGTAGAAATGCAGTTAAAATGACATCCGGTGATAAAATGTGGTTACTACAACCACTTTAAACAACTCTGGAGCTTTTTGCCGGCCGTCGTCAAACTACAGTTGTCGGTGCTGCAGAATTAGCTCGCAGGAGACACGACAACCCCACACTCACTGATGGTAAACGGTAGTTACGTCCCTCCTTCCTTTGTTTTGAAAGGAGAAAAACTGACAACCCCCACAGCCAGCCGGATATGAAATATGTTTAAGTATAACCTTCATTCCAAAATGACTGAAACATTAGAACTTTTGGGATTTTCTCACTGTAAAACTCACTCTATTCTTACATAGTGCACCTTTAAAAGATGCATCTCAACTAATGTCATCAGTCAATTTCCAACTAAACTTCCAGGTTAAAAAAATCCCTAAAAATCACAAAAACCACACAGTAGTGATTCCAGCATCCTGAAAATCATGTTCATCATCAAGTCACGGTTATAATACTAAACAATGTTTTATTTATACCATATTTCATCTACATTTGTGAATTTGTAAGGCACTATTAATTAATTAAAGAAAAAAAACAATTTATTCTCACCTGAAACATTTATATCTCACACTTTTTTTAAAAGAAATATTATTTTTTTAAATGTCAAAAACTTTAAATGTTTCTATACTTTCAAGCTATTTTTCTAAAGCACTGCCTGCACGATGGAGCTGGAATTTCCTTTGCTGCATCTTTGTTGGAAACCAGAATTCAATAATGGATGAATCCAAAAGCAGACTTTAAACAGAAAAATGTGTTGTTCACTGAAAACACGAGAGTTAAGACAACAAAAAGGAAGATGCTGAGGATCTACTGTCAAAATATTACAGATCTGCCTCTCTCTGTCTCTACGAATCTGTGTATTCACACACGGCTGCAGCGGGAGCACAAACACACCTTCAAGCTTCAACCTGATGACCAATAAGTGCTGACTTTCCTCTACAGTCAGCTGAGATCAAACACAGAATGTTTCTGAGAAATCCTGCTGGAATCACAGCAGCAATCATGGCTGGGCTCACTGATCAAATCCAAACTGCTAAGAATAAATACATATTTATGAACCGTTTTCACCAGATTCCGGACTCTTACGTGTGCCGTTGATTGTGTTGTTTACAACCACATCTGCAGGTTCCTGTTACTTTGAGGTGTCATCATCCTGACATCAGAGATGAGCGTACAAAGCTCCTACGGGAGCCTGAACGCAGCGCAACGTTGTTCTGCTGCTGCAGCCTGAAACGTCACAAATCAACTCCACTTTATTCATGACGCACTTTACAAAGTTGACCAAAGTGCTACAAACTGTAAAACTTACAATAAAAGCAGAATAAAATAAAACACTCACAGAACTCCAAGGCCTGGTTGTTTCTCTTCATAATTCAGACAAATATTTCATTTATGAAACAAACATTAACGCTTTGATACCCTCACATACCTCACATCAATCAATCAGAAGAAATGTAACCTCGCAGAGAAAACACCTTTAGCCCATGTGAGATTTAACATGTGAAACATGTGATCACCTGTGTTCGTGTGAATTTGGAACATTTTCATGGTAATAAAGTGTGAAACCTGTGGATAACACGTGTAACACCTACTAGAACCAGCATGTTCAGGTCCTTTCGTACATTCAAACTAAATTAAATAAACAAAAACTGCACATTTCTTTATATTTTTATACCTTTTAGAATGTTTAACCCTTTAATGCCCACACTATACCATGGGGAATCCAATAGTTACATTTTTATCATTATAGACAATAAGAGTGAAAAATAAAAACATGCAAAAATTTGCACCAAAACATCTACATATATTTATTTGATCAGTAGCTGTGCATGTAACACTGTTTTCAGACTTTCTGGAGGTGTTTCTACTGTGTTTTTGGACTTGTTTTTCACACTCCATCAGTGACATTTTCAGATAAATGTTTTTATTTCTGACCTGTGAATAATTCTGACATAAAAGGGCTCCTAAACCCAACACATGAGCAGCGTTGTGTCAAAAGCCAACAGGAATGTGCAGCCTGTCACAAACACGAGTAATTGGCTAGAGATTTCTTCAGTTGCATCAACTAAAGAAGCCAATGATGAGACATTCTGACAGCCCTTAAGTCCATCACAAAACACAACAAAGGAGCCGAGAACAACTGGAATCCTTTATGGAAAAACAAGAGAGAAATGTTTTGATTTCAAAGCTAAAAGTCTCTGAGGGTTTGACACGAATCGTTTCAGCGCAGCTGGACTTTCTTTTTGTGTTCTCTGCTCAACAAAAACTCAGATAACGAGTCTGTGTCTATAAAACCGATGGTTTAAGCGTCACGTGATGACATTTTATTTAGAGGAAAAAACAGATCGTATCAGTTTGGCCTCAACAGCTGGAACTTCATCATTGTTTTAGTTTAAAGATGAGGCATGAAAGATATCGGGTGATGTGCGTTCCCTCACGCTAACAACCGGCTTCTTATGGTCTTTGTGACCATGAGAAAAGCACCTGAGAGCAACATTGTGCTTGTTCCTTCAGCTGAGACTTGTGAGGTAATTATAAACAAATAAAAGAGACTTTTTTTAAAGTTAAGTGATAAATTAAATCGGTGATTGATTATACAAAGGTTTAAATTTAATAAAAGTTATTTTTGTGGTAAAATAAAAAATTAAAATGTTGATATTTGACCAACTGACGGATTTTAAAGGTGGCATTAATTGGTTTTATTTAATCAAAAATCTATTTTGTCTCATATTAGTTAAGGATTTTTATATGAACTAAAACACTGGAAAAAACATTTAATAACCTGCTTCCATCTGAACAAAAATAATTAATGAACAGTTGATCTTCATGCGACGTAGAGCAGGTTCAGCATCTGTTACCATGGTGATGACTTTGAACTCATCCTTTTCTCTGTCATGTTTTCTATCACAAGCTGATTTTTCTACATAATAGCAAAAAAATTGTAAATTTTACAGTATTTTTCTTTAATTAACAGAAAACTTTTATTAGTAACAGGTGAAGTCTTCTTATTAATGCATCTCTAAAACAGATTTTATTTTCAGACTTCTCTAAAACTAGATTAATTTCATTTCATCTAAGAGGCTCCTCCTGAGAGTAGAATAAAAAAATAAATGCCTGTAGCGTTATGTGATTTTCACCTGGGCGGAGGGGTGTCAGCATCTCCATCTGCCCGCAATAGACTGAGGAGGTGAAAGGTCACACTCTTCCCTCCTAGCTGTGAGGAGCATCACACATCACCTCCTACACAACCTGATTCTGAGGACCACAAATCCAGAAACACTGGCACAGAACTGGAATGCAGCCCTTCAATTTGTCTGAAGGGGAATGAATATCAGATGAAGAACGTGTCATTTCAAAATGAATTGATCAAACTGTCTGCAGCTCTAACTGGATAACTGAATTCATTTCTTAGGGCTCTGAACAGATGAGATACATTCCAGGAAAAGGTGGCGTACCCTTTCAGGCTGTTCTGAAACCTGCTCAGCAGCTTCAGAATGAAACATGAGTCTTCAGACACACCTGGGTAGGTGCGTGCTTGGTGTTTTCTAACCCAGCGGACAGAAGAAAGTCTTCTGTGGAGCCAGAAAGTTCAGGGACAAATGAGGAGATTCAGAAAAATCAACAGAACGAAAGAAATTAATTAAACTGGCAGGAGGAAGTTTTATAAATAAACTTAAGACTACATCTGCAAATCCCAATCAACCCCCTCCAAGCCCTAGAGCAGGGATTCCCAAAGTGTGGTGCGCGCACCCCGGGGGTGCGCGAGCTGCCGCTAGGGGGTGCACGAGGTGAAAAGTGTAATGGCTGCGGAGCTCAGAGAAGTCTGTCATATGTCACCATTAGCGTAGAAACTTATTTGTGGGTGGGCCAAAGAAAAAGTAAGTGGGCCCAATAAATGTAATTGAAAACAAGTATGTTTTTGCGCGCGCGCGCGTGTCCTCCACATGTGCCATAGCTTCATAATAACAATGCGCCGAGCTTCAGCACTCTGGCCTGCGCACGCCGATATGGTCCGTATTTGATCATTTTTAACGGTGTTGGAGAAATCTGAAGGTGGCGAGTCATTCTGGCAGATTGTAATTAACACCCTGTCTCATGCAGGTGTTCTGACGTTGTAAACCTCACACACAGAGCATTGTGGATGTAACAAAATAACAAGAAATGATTCCCATTCAGGCTATTAACAGCGCGCTGAAGATCTGAAGTTCAGAGTGCGTCTGTCAGAGGTCAGACGCGTTCCAGCGGAACCACGGCTCACGGGTGCACAAGTGAGCACATCTGGGCTGGGCATAAGTTTAAATAGCGCCAATAACGAGACGCTGTGACTTGAGCGGCCGTGCCGCGCATACACACACAGATTCAATAAGCGCGCACGCTGCTTTAACTCCGGCGCGCAGTCAGACTGAAGGCAGAAATGAACGCTGCCTCCACCACGATAAAAACTTTTAAGAGGTTATTTTTCATTCAAGGTCAAATTAAGATATTAGCTTCTGGGATGAGTCGGGTCCACTCCAGCCAGTGACTCCTCATGAACCTGACCACAAGTCCTGTTACTGCAGCATTTGTTATTCCAGTCCGCGTGGCAGCGGATCGCAGATTCAGCCACACCATAAAACAGCAATAAGTCGGTCTGAGGTAAAAGTGAACATCATGGCTATATCTTGTCCCCTATTGACATTTGATTACGCACAAGTAGGTGGTCAGCTCAGGTTTACGCAGAGCAGAAGGAAGGAGAGCGCTCTGGCCGCACAGGTTAAACGTTCCTACTTTAAGAAAACCGTTAAATTGCATTTTTTATGTGCTACCTGGGCACTCTAAATATTTATTTAAAATGAAATCAAAGGAAATTGTAATGGTATCGAATGTTTATTAATTACTATTTAAAAAATGAAAGTGATGGGGAATTTTTTTTAACCCTGTCTGTTTAGCTTGACATCTGATATATATATATATATATATATATATATATATATATATATATATATATATAGAGCCATGCCCCGATGTGTGTGTGTGTGTGTGTGGGGGGGGGGTGCGTCGACATGGTCGGGACATAGAAGGGGGTGCGCGGCTAAATAAGTTTGGGAACCACTGCCCTAGAGCATCCAGATGCAGCATTAGGATTAGTAACTTCATCAAAGCCCTGCCCAGTTATTTTTAATAACATACTTATATTATACAGTTGTCTTATTCACATTAGCCACAAAATAGTTAAGTTTTCATTATTTCATATTTCAGGCTTTAATTGTAATTCTGCCAGTGTTGTGCCCGAACATGTTCATTGAACGATCATTCGTGAATTTGTCCGTTTTTTCTGTGAACGTGAACTGAACTCATTCGTATTTTGCCTGACAAACGTAAAAGTGAGTGCGTTCGTCCTGGTGTGCGTGAACAGGTTTATGAACACATTCTTTCTCCGTTCTAGCCCCAGATCTCCACGGAGCTTTTTCCGGAGCTAAAGCCTAGCTAAAACATCCTGTTAACCATAGAGTTTATAAAAAGTAGAACCCACAAATGTGGCCAAACATAGGCAGTAGCGGTTGGTGCGGCGTCTACTTCTACGCCTATGCGGTGTGCAGGAGTCAAAGTTCATTCAGAAAAATAGAAAAGGGACTTCACTGAAAGATTATACATTTTTTAATGTTTTACACTTTTAATATTGCACTTTGAGTTTACTACCTCAGCCTGGTTCCTAAGATTGTTTAATAATTTCCCATTAAAATAATGTTCAAATAATGTTTTCCTCATCTTATTGAGAATATACTTTAGGGTAAAAACTAGGGATGTCCCGATCAGGTTTTTTTGCACTTGAGTCCGAGTCTGAGTCATTTGATTTTGAGAATCTGCCGATACCGAGACCCGATCTGATACTTTCGATACATAAAAAAAAGGTAAAATAAAAGAAAGAAAAGGAAGAAACAGTTCCAGAATGTTCCTTAATTTTTATTTAATTACCTTTTTATTTTGATTTTAAACAACATATCACTTCTGTGAGGTAGCTTGAACAATCAAGTAATAAATAACATAAATTCTTCACTTATGGACTTTATTGCAAATATAAAAAGTCTAATATAAAAACAGATAGAACTGCAAATTAAAATACCTGGCAGGGGTCTAATTTCCCCCGACCCCCAAAATGCTTAGATACGTCCCTGGACATGGGACGGAGTTCTGAAGATGATCTGAATTGTATCAACTACTACATTCTGATAAACTATTGTTTTATACAGGTACAAAGGTGTAGTGGGATGATTCTACCTACATTTATTTTTTTTAAGAACTTAGATTTGTTTTCTTGGTTTTTATTTTCTTATCTTTCTGTCCTGTCTGTCTCTGATCTTCCTGCAACTCCCAGTCCTCCAGAAAAACTCCTGCCTGCTTCCTTCTTTTTCACCTCACAAGTAACTTTCAAATTGATCTATTGACCGCAAAAAAAGTGGAGTATGCGCTGCGCTGCCCGGCTGCGCCAGTGACTAGCGCTGCAGCGGGGCAGCGCCAGCACGTCCACACGTCATGCTCAAATACAGACAGAACTTACCAGAGAGAAAATGAACGGACATGAACGACTGTGTGTTAGTTATATATTTTGTGGTGACGCCACTTAGAAACTTAGAAAATGTTACTGTGGCCGTGTGCAGAACACAGCTGGAGATCAGCCGTCTGCCTGCCGCTCTCTCCATCTCTGCTCAAAAGAATACCTGCTATGCTGAGTCCATATAAATAATATAATATAGGTAAAAACTGGATCTTTTTTGTGCTCCTTGGTGTGTAAGTTAAGGGCATCAGGGGAGCCTGACAACCTTTAAGGAGAACCAAGTTGCTCTCCTGTAATTTGAACCCAGCATCCAAGTCCGGATCGGGCCAATTTCCGATCATGTGATCGGATCGGGACATCCCTACTAAAAACTGCAGCTGGGTGTGTGGGAGTGTGGACTGAACCTGTGCCAACTATTGGAAAATTATTCCATAAGATTGTATATATATATATATATATATATATATATATATATATATATATATATATATATATATATATACATATATACATATATATATATATATATATATATATATATATATATATATACTGCTCACAAAAATTAAAGGAACACTTTAAAGAAACACATTAGATACATCAGATCTCAATATGAAGTTGGATATCTATACAAATAGCGACAGGGCAATGTCTTAGGAACAAAAGGACGCCACCTCTTTTAATGGAAATAAAAGTTATCAGCCTACAGAGGGCTCAAGTAGACACTCTAAAATCGCAGTTAAATGAAGATGTGGCAGGCTAGTCCATTATTTCAAAAACTTCATTTCTACAACTGAAATTGCTTTTCAGTATCTTGTGTGGCCCCCACGGGCTTGTGTGCATGCTTGACAACGTTGGGGCATGCTCCTAATGAGACAATGGGTGGTGTTTTGTGGCATTTCCTCCCAGATCTGTGTGAGGGCATCCCTGAGCTCTTGTACAGTCTGAGGAGCAACCTGGCACCGCCTAATGGACAGAAACATAATGTCCCACACAGGGGCGGATTTAGGACTGAAGAAGATCCGGGGCTTAACACACACATGCGCGCACACACACGTGACATGCACCAGTCAACATCATATATGTCTTGTACCACATAATTTTTTATCTGAAGCTACATATTAAGCATTTTCAGGGCAGAGTATTGTTCCTGTTAGTGTTTAGTGTGAGATGTTAGTAAATATTCCCTTTCTTTCTCCAACCACTTTACCTGATAAGCTAACTTTAGGCAAACCAGCAGCACAACAAATATTTTCAAATAAGACTTACAAACCTGAATCAACACCAGTCTCATCAAAGCTCGGGTTCTGTCGTTGTACTTTTTGTCTAAAAAAGGTCCTTATTGTAATGAGCTGACTGGCGGATCCATAAAAACACCCAACACAGAATGACAGTAAAACGGGTTTATTCAAAGGAGAGAGGCAGAGGCAATGTCAGGAGGCAGGAGGTCATTACCGGGAGATCTGAAACAGAGAATAGTCCACAAGGGAGATCCAGGAAGCGAAGTCGGGGATGGAGCAGAGTTGGAGCCAGAGGATCAGAACGGCAGCGGTAAAGATAAGTTAAATCCAAGATTCCCTCGCGCTGGGACTGCACGGCGTATGAGGCGCGTCCCCCGGGTGGCGGATGGGGGGTACACCGCAAGGTGACGTGGACCAACGCAGTCTAGGGGAAGGACACCCCAACAGAAAACCACTGGTCCTCCAAGCATGGGGGTTGGGCAGAAGGTTAACAACCTACTCCTGGAAAAACAAACCTGTTACAGAAACAAAGGACATCATATTGCAAAACAACCAGGGTGGAGCAGGGATCATGACTGGCATCATGGCGATGGTGGGTCAAAGCCTTAGGGAAGCCCAGCGTCCGACAAGATCTCTTGTGACACCCAAAAATGTTCTCACCATCGGACGTTGGAATGTGAGAACTATGTATAGAGGTGGAGCGGCGGCGCAGATTGCGAGAGAGATGGAGGGATACCAGCTGGATGTACTTGGAATCAGCGAGTGCAGATGGATGGGAGCGGGCAGGGTGAGGATGGCTTCAGGACAGACAATGTTATACAGTGGGGATGAGGAACTGCATGAGGGTGGTGTTGGCATCATGTTGAGTCAACAAGCTGAGAAGTCACTCATGGAATGGACACCCATCAACAAGAGAATCATAACAGCAAGATTCTACTCAAGATACAGGAGAGTAACCATCATTCAAGTGTACGCCCCACATAATGAGAAGGAAGATGAGGAGAAAGAACAGTTCTACCAGGAACTACAGGAAGCATTGGATGGTTGCAACAGGAATGACATAATCATCATCATGGGAGACCTCAATGCTAAAGTTGGAAGTGACAACAGTGGGTATGAAAGATCAATGGGGGTACATGGATTGGGGATTCAGAATGACAATGGAGTACGATTATGTGAGTTCTGCCAGATAAATGGGCTTGTTATCACAGGTACACTATTCCCCCATAAAGAAATCCACAAGGCAACATGGGTATCTGCGGATGACAGTGTAAGAAATCAGATTGACCATCTTCTGATAAGTGGCCAATGGAGATCTTCCGTCCTAGACTCACGAGCACAAAGAGGAGCTGATGTCGGCAGTGACCACTACCTGGTGAGGACGCGCATCAAATTACGGCTCAATAGGTACAAGGTCAACAATATCAAGCAGAAAATAGACGTGGAACGCCTTGGAGATGAAGAGACAAGAAAGAAATACTGCGAAGCAGTGAAGAGTAGGCTGGAGGAGAACAGGAGAGAAAGTGAAGATATAGAGGAAATGTGGGAGCAGCTGAAGAACGCCTACATTAGGTCAGCAGAAGAAGTGCTCGGCTTCAGGAAAAGAAAGAACAAGCCGTGGATCAGCAATAACACCTGGAAACTGATCGATGAGAGAAAAACTATCAAGACAAAGACTGACAGTACCCGCTCAGAACGAATCAAGAATAAATTGAGGAATGAGTACAGGGAGAAGGACAGAGAAGTGAAAAAAAGTGTCAGAGAGGACAAGAGGATGTGGATGTCAGAGAAGGCAGAGAGAGCTCAAAAGGCAGCGGAGAAAGGATGGCAGAAAGAACTGTATAACATTGTGAGACAACTAACAGGTCAAAACACCAGGCAGGCAGCAGCGGTCAGGAGCAAGAACGGGGAGCTGCTGAAGAATAAGGAAGCCAGACTAATGAGGTGGAAGGAACACTTTAAGGAAGTGCTCAACAGGGAGCAACCAGAAGAACCACCACAAAAGGAGGAGGAGGAACAGAATGAGCTGGATATTCCAACTAAAGCTCCAACAACAGAAGAGATCAAGACGGCATTGAAGGCCCTTAAAAACGGAAAAGCCCCTGGTATAGACCAAATTTCAGCTGAAATGTTGAAAGTAGACATCGAACGAACCAGCTTAGAGTTAAAACGAATCCTTGACATCATTTGGGCAAAAGAAATAGTGCCAACCCAATGGACCAAAGGGCTCATCTGCAAAATCCCTAAGAAAGGCAACCTTCAGGAATGCGGGAACTGGAGAGGAGTTACGCTGTTGCCTTTGGCCAGCAAGGTGCTTAGTAAGATCCTGATCAACAGAATTCAAACAGGAGTTGATCCGTCACTGAGGAAAGAACAAGCTGGCTTTAGGAAAGGAAGAGGAGCTGTAGACCAGATATTCATTCTTAGGAATATCTTGGAACAGGTCAATGAATGGAACGCAACATTGTACATCCACTTTGTTGACTTTGAAAAGGCATTCGACTCAGTTCATCGCGAAAGCCTTTGGACTATCATGCGCCAATATGGAATTCCCCCTAAGCTGATTCAGATGGTCAAGATCCTGTACGCTGACTTTCAGTGCGCCGTCATTGATGAAAATGAAATAACAGACTGGTTTCCAGTGACAACTGGAGTGAAACAAGGGTGCTGTATGTCAGGATTTTTGTTCCTACTGGTGATAGATTGGGTCATGAGGAGAACTGTGGAGGGTAAAAGAACCGGAATCAGATGGAACTTCATGACCATGCTGGAGGACCTAGACTATGCAGATGACATTGCCCTACTGTCCTCAATAATGGCACATCTTCAACACAAAACAACTAGGCTGGAGAAGAATGCAGCTAAAGTTGGACTGAGGCTGAATGCTGGAAAGTGTAGGATCATGAAGGTGAACAGTTCGAGGGAAGATAAGCTGAAAGTGGGAGAAAGAGAAGTGGAGGAGGTGGAGAGCTTCACATAATTGGGGGCAAGTGTCACTAAAGATGGTGGAGGCCCAGCGGATATCAAGAGGAGGGTCGGATTGGCAAGTGCAAGGCACAAACAGCTTTCAAACATCTGGATGGCCAGTGACATCAGAAAAAAGACAAAGACTTCTCTGTTCAAAAGCCTCGTACTGTCAGTGCTACTATATGGATGTGAGACATGGAAACTGACAAAGGGAGAAGAAAAGAAACTCGACGCCTTCCAAACGAAGTGCCTAAGGAGGATCTTTAAGATCCGGTGGCAACAGCATGTTTCCAATAAGACAGTGCTAGAGATGGCACAGACAGAGAGGATCAGCGATGAGGTGAGGAGGAGGAGATGGAACTGGATCGGCCATGTGCTGCGAAAGCGGGAGACGAGCGACTGTGCTGTGGGTCTAGGTTGGGCGCCTGAAGGTCGAAGGAAAAGAGGCCGACCTAAAACAACTTGGCGGCAAGTGGCTGAAGCAGAGAGAAACAGAGCAGGATGGTGTTCATGGAACTCAACAAGAAGTGCAGCTGGAAATCGATCCCTGTGGAAAAATGATGTCCTTGCCTTATGTGCCTCCTGGCACAAAGAGAAATGATGATGATGATGAAATCCAAGATTCAGGGTCCGAGATGGAGCAGAGTCGGAGCCAACAGGATAATCCAATAATCAAGGCCAAGGACGGAGCAAAGTCAGGATCAGGAGACAAGATAAGTGAATGCTGGAGAATCTACTAGGATAATCTGGCAATGGCTGGGTGGCTGAATGGATATGAAATAGCAGGAGGAGCAGGTGTGGTGAATAAGGTTGACGACGGAACAGGTGGAATGAATGGAGCTGATGAGGTGTGGCAGTGGTTGCTGTGGCAACAGGTCTTTGGCAGGAACAGGATCATGACAGTACCCCACCCTCCTCCCCCCCTCAAGGACCGGCACCAGCCGGCCCACCAGGCTGGTCAGGATGGGTCCGGTGGAAGTCACGGATAAGGGACCCATCGAGGATGTCACTGGCGGGAACCCAGGAACACTCCTCAGGGCGAAACCCCTCCCAATTTACCAGGTACTGAAGTCCCCGACCCCAGCGCCTGGATCGTAGGAGCCGCCTGACATCCCAAACCGGCCCACCCCCCACCAGCCGGGTGGGCGGAGGGGGCCCGGAGGCGGGCACAAGTGCCGAGGAGACGACGGGCTTGATCCTGGAGACGTGAAAGGTGGGATGGATGCGAAGGGGTCTGGGGAGACGGAGGCGGACTGCTGCAGGGTTAATGACCTTAGACACAGGGAAGGGACCAATAATCGAGGCACCAGCTTGCGGCAATCCACCCTGAGGGGAACATCCTTAGTGGACAACCAGACTCTTTGCCCAAGACTGTAGGTAGGAGCAGGAATGTGACAAGGGTTAGCCGAGCGGGAGTAGATTGCAGAGGAGCGGACGAGGTTCCTGCCGGCCATCCTCCAAGCCCAATGACACCTGAGAACGGCCGCCTGGGCCGAAGGAACCCGGGACAGATGGTCCTGCTGGGAGAACACGGAGGTTGAAAACCATAGACAGCATAGAATGGAGACACACCTGTGGAACTTGACGGTAGGGAGTTAAGGGCATGCTCCACCCAAGGCAGGTTACGGGGCCAGGAGGTTGCATCATCCTCACAAAGTGTCCGGAGTCTGGTCTCCACCTCCTGGTTAATCCTCTCCGATTGTCCATCGGTCTGGGGGTGAAAACCGGATGAGAGGCTTACTTGAATGCCCAGACGAGCACAGAACTCCCTCCAAAAGTCAGAGACGAACTGAGGGCCACGATCAGAGACGATGTCCAGGGGTAATCCATGAAGGCAAAACACCTCTCTCGCCATGATGTCAGCCATGTCCTTAGCCGAGGGGAGTTTCATAAGAGGAACCAGATGGGACATTTTCGAGAAACGGTCTACGATGGTGAGAATTACCTTGAAACCATCAGAAGGAGGAAGACCCGTGATGAAATCCATGTTGATGTGAGACCAGGGACGGCGGGGAATAGGTAACGGCCGTAATAATCCAGCCGGGGGTCGTCGAGAGGTCTTAGCTTTGGCACAGGTAGGACAGGCTGAAACAAACTCTTTGACATCTCCTGACAGGGTAGACCACCAGAAATTATTGCGTACAAGGGCCAGTGTTTTGGAGATGCCAGGATGGCAATAGAGACGGGAGCTGTGGCAGAAGGTGAGTACCTGGGAACGGAGGGCATCAGGAACGAACAGGCGATCGGGAGGACACTGGGGAGGCACAGGATACTGCTGGTGCGCCTGTCGGAGTTGATTCTCCAGCTCCAATCTGGATGCTCCAAGCAATACTCTTTGTGGGAGAATCAGAGAGTCGGGGTCGGAGTCCTGGTCTGTTATTGTGGGTTCCATAGATCTGGACAGGGCATAGGGTTTTGTGTTCTTTTCTCCTGGGCGATAAGACAGAGTGAAGTTGAAACGACTGAAAAATATAGCCCACCTGGCTTGTCGAGAATTCAGTCTTTTTGCTGTTTTGATGTATTCCAAGTTCCTATGATTGGTCCACACAATGAATGGTGTAAAAGCCCCCTCCAGCCAATGCCGCCATTCCTCCAGTGCAAGTTTGATGGCCAAAAGTTCCCGATCTCCGACATCATAATTGCGCTCTGTGGATGAAAGAGTCTTGGAGAAAAATGCACATGGATGTACTTTATCATCCTTGGATCTCTGACTGAGGACAGCCCCAACTCCAAAGGCAGAGGCATAAACTTCCACAATAAATTGTCTTGTGGTATTGGGTAAATGCAGGACTGGTGCGAACGTAAACATGTCCTTGAGTTTTTGAAATGAGTCTTGGGCTGACTTATTCCATAGAAAACTGACCTTGCTGGAAGTGAGGGCATGCAGAGGTGTAGCGATCTTACTGTATCCCTTTATGAATCTCCAATAGAAGTTGGCGAATCCTAGGAACTGTTGGAGCTGTTTGCGGGTTGTGGGAATGGGCCAGTTGACGACGGCAGAAGTTTTGGCAGGATCCATGGCAATCTGATTGGGAGAGATAGTGAAACCAAGAAAAGAGACAGTGGTACAATGGAATTCACACTTTTCAGCTTTGACAAACAGGTTATTCTGGAGGAGGCGGAGAAGTACGGCATGTACGTGTTTCTGGTGGGTCTCTGGATCAGGAGAAAATACCAAAACGTCATCGAGATAGACAAACACATAACTGCCCACCATGTCTCTAAGAACATCATTTATGAGGGCCTGAAAAACAGCAGGTGCATTAGTTAGTCCAAATGGCATCACAAGATACTCATAATGTCCTGTGGGGGTGTTAAAAGCAGTCTTCCATTCATCTCCTTCACGTATGCGAACCAAGGGGTAGACATTGCGTAGATCTAGTTTAGTGAATATTCGGGCTCCGTGAAGAGAGTCAAAAGCAGTGTTTATGAGTGGTAAGTCGTCGTCGTCTTCCTCCGCTTATCCGGGTCCGGGTCGCGGGGGCAGCATCCCAATTAGGGAGCTCCAGACCGTCCTCTCCCCGGCCTTGTCCACCAGCTCCTCCGGCAGGACCCCAAGGCGTTCCCGGACCAGATTGGAGATATAGTCGGACTCACCTCGACACATAGCATTGGCTCTGGAACCCGAGACCTGGAGAGGGGTTGGACACTCTACTTTGCTGGAGTTGCTCCGGGTGAGAGGCGGAGGGCTGGGGTTGGCTTTTTGTTAGCCCCGAGACTCTCTGCCTGTGTGTTGGGGTTTACCCCGGGGGACAAAAGGGTAGCTTCCTTGCGCCTTCGGGTCGGGGAACGGGTCCTGACTGTTGTTTGTGCTTATGGGCCAAATATCAGTTCAGAGTACCCACCCTTTTTGGAGTCCCTGGGACGAGTGCTAGATAGTGCTCCATCAGGGGACTCCATTGTCCTGCTGGGGGACTTCAATGCTCACGTGGGCAATGACAGCTTGACCTGGAGGGGTGTGATTGGGAGGAACGGCCCACCTGATCAGAACTCGAGCGGTGTTTTGTTATTGGACTTCTGTGCAAGTCGCAGTTTGGCCATAACGAACACCATGTTCGAACATAAGGATGCCCACCGGTACACTTGGTACCAGGGCAGCCTAGGTCACAGGTCGATGATAGATTTTGTAGTCGTATCATCTGACCTGCGGCCGTATGTTTTGGACACCCGAGTGAAGAGAGGGGCGGAGCTGTCAACTGATCACCACCTGGTGGTGAGTTGGATCAGATGGCAAGGGAACATGCCGCGTAGACCTGGCAGACCCAAACGCATAGTGAGGGTCTGCTGGGAACGCCTGGCAGAAGAACCTGTCAAGACGGTCTTCAACTCCCACCTCCGGCAGAGCTTTGACCACGTCCCGAGAGCAGTGGGGGACATTGAGTCCGAGTGGGCCTTGTTCCACTCTGCGATTGTCGAGGCGGCTGTTGTTAGCTGTGGTCGTAAGGTGGCCGGTGCCAGTCGTGGTGGCAACCCCCGTACCCGCTGGTGGACACCAGAGGTTCGGGGAGCCGTCAGGCTGAAGAAGGAGGCCTACAGGGCGTGGCTGGTCTGTGGGTCTCCGGAGGCAGCAGACAGGTACCGGATAGCCAAGCGGGGTGCAGCAGTGGCAGTTGCCGAGGCAAAATCTCGGGCGTGGGAGGAGTTTGGTGAGGCCATGGAGAAAGACTATCGATCGGCTCCAAAGAGGTTCTGGCAAACTGTCCGGCGCCTCAGGAGAGGAAGGCAGCAACTCGCTCACACTGTTTACAGTGGGGATGGGGAGCTGCTGACGTCAACTGAGGCTATAGTCGGACGGTGGAAGGAATACTTTGAGGAGCTCCTCAATCCCACCAATGCGCATTCCGAGGAGGAACCAGAGCTGGGAGGCCTGGGGATGGACTGTCCGATCTCGGGGGCAGAAGTTGCTGAGGTAGTCAAACAACTACACAGCAGCGGAGCCCCGGGGGCGGATGAGGTTCGTCCTGGGTATCTCAAGGCTATGGATGTTGTAGGGCTGTCATGGTTGACACGTCTCTACAACATTGCGTGGTCATCGGGGGCAGTTCCTAGGGAGTGGCAGACCGGGGTGGTGGTCCCCATCTTTAAGAAGGGTGACCTGAGGGTGTGTTCCAACTATAGGGGGATCACACTCCTCAGCCTCCCTGGAAAGGTCTACTCCAAGGTACTGGAGAGGAGGGTCCGATCGATAGTTGAATCTCAGATAGAGGAGGAGCAATGTGGTTTTCGTCCTGGCCGTGGAACTGTGGACCAGCTCTATACCCTTGCAAGGGTGATGGAGGGGGCATGGGAGTTTGCCCAACCAATCCACATGTGCTTTGTGAATTTGGAGAAGGCTTATGACCGTGTCCCCAGGGGCACCCTGTGGGGGACGCTCCAGGAGTATGGGGTGGGTGGCTTTCTGTTAAGGGCCATTCAGTCCCTTTACCAGAGGAGCGTGAGTTTGGTCCGCATAGCCGGTAGTAAGTCGGACCTGTTCCCAGTGAAGGTTGGACTCCGCCAGGGCTGCCCTTTGTCACCGGTTCTGTTCATCACTTTTATGGACAGAATTTCTAGACGCAGCCGTGGTGTGGAGTGTGTCGAGTTTGGTGGCAGGAGAATCTCGTCTCTGCTTTTTGCGGATGATGTGGTTCTCCTAGCTTCATCCAGCTCTGACCTTCAGCTCTTGCTGGGTAGGTTCGCGGCCGAATGTGAAGCGGCTGGGATGAGGATCAGCACCTCCAAATCTGAGACCATGGTTCTCGACCGGAAAAGGGTGGCTTGCCACCTCCGGGTCGGGGGAGAGGTCCTACCTCAAGTGGAGGAGTTTAAGTATCTCGGGGTCTTGTTCACGAGTGAGGGTAGGAGGGATCGGGAGATCGACAGGCGGATTGGTTCGGCGTCTGCAGTGATGCGGACGCTGAGCCGATCTGTCGTGGGGAAGAGGGAGCTGAGCCAGAAAGCCAGGCTCTCGATTTACCGGTCGATCTACGTCCCAATCCTCACCTATGGGCATGAGCTTTGGGTAATGACCGAAAGAACGAGATCGCGGATACAAGCGGCCGAAATGAGTTTCCTCCGTAGGGTGGCCGGGCTCAGCCTTAGAGATAGGGTGAGGAGCTCGGACATTCGGGAGGGACTCGGAGTAGAACCGCTGCTCCTCCGGATCGAAAGGAGCCAGTTGAGGTGGTTTGGGCATCTGGTCAGGATGCCTCCTGGACGCCTCCCCGGGGAGGTGTTTCGGGCATGTCCTGCCGGCAGAAGGCCCCCGGGTCGACCCAGAACACGTTGAGTGGTAAGGGATAACGATTTTTTTAATTGTGATGTCATTCAGGGCACGATAGTCAATACAAGGCCTGAGAGATCCATCTTTCTTTTCCACAAAGAAAAACCCAGCTCCGGCTGGGGAGGAGGATGGTCGGATAAGTCCTGCCTGAAGCGAATCCTGAATATATTTGGTCATGGCCGTTTGTTCGGGAATAGAGAGGGAAAACAAACGGCCCCTAGGAGGAAAGGTACCAGGTAATAAGTCAATAGCACAGTCATATGGGCGGTGAGGTGGAAGAGAGGTGGCACGATGTTTACTGAAAATCTCTTTCAGATCATGGTACGCCTTGGGTACTTTAGAAAGGTCAGGGTAGATTTCCTGGGAATCCTGAACAGACTGAGTAGATGGAGAGGCATAGTTTAAACAGTTATGATGGCAGTGAGCAGACCATTGAAGAATCTTTCCTTTGCACCAGTCAATTTGTGGGTTGTGTTTTTGTAACCAGGTGTTGCCCAAAATGATGGGAAGACTAGGAGATTTAATAACCAGAAATTTTAGAGTCTCTTTGTGGTTACCTTCAATCCTCATGTTTATAGGTTTCGTCTCCTGGGTAGCACAATACATAGTATGGACGTCAATAGCCAGAATCTCCGGAGTCCCCGACACGGGTTGAAGCTCCAATCCCAAAGTCTTGGCCGTGTTATAGTCCATAAACTCCGTGTCAGCGCCAGAGTCAATGAATACTGGGAGCTTAATTTCCTGATTTGCGTAGGAAAATATGGCAGTTATTGGAGGTCTGGACGAGGACTTCAGATTAATGTGACTCATTAGACGCCTCTGGATATCTACTGAGCCTGTCCTTTTAACGGTCAGTTCCGAACCATGTGCCCCGGGTTGCTGTAATAAAGACATAGATTCAGATTCCTCCTTCTGGTCTTCTCTTTGGGTGATAATTGTGACCTGCCCAGTTGCATGGGTTCCTCAGTCCTGATGGGAGTAGAAGAACAACCAGTCTTAGATAATTCACCTGAGGATGACTGGCGAGCAGGACGGTAAGGGGTTGATGAAGGCTGATTAATATTCCGGGTTGTTCTGTCTCTCCTGTATTCATAGAGTCGAAGATCAATCCTTGTAGCAAGGTTCTCCAGTTCTACCAAGGTCTTAGGGAATTCTCAGGTGGCCATCTCATCTTTGATTCTGTCAGAAAGACCTTGGTAAAACATGTCCATTATAACGGGCTCATTCCAGTCACTGGTGGCAGAAATAGCATGAAAGTCAATTATGTAATCTGTGACCCTTCTGTTATCCTGTTTTAATGTCATGAGTTTGCGGGTGGCTTCACGACCAGGTAATAGTGGATCAAAAATCCTTATGAGTTCATGAGCAAAATCATGGTAATTGTAACAGATTCCAGAGTTTCTTGCCCATTCTCCAGTTCCCCAAACACGGGCTTGTCCTGACAACAAGGACATGACGTATGCCACTCAGGATCGCTCCATGGGAAACGAGGAAGGCTGCAGCTCAAACTGGATCTCACATTGTGTAAGAAATGCACGGCAGTTCTTTGATTCACCTCGGAATACTTCAGGCGGAACCAGACGTGGCTCATGAATAGGAGAACTTCGGGGCAGGAGGGTGGAGTCTGGCATTAAACCGGAAGCAGCTGGCTGTGATCTCTGTTGGTTAGCTCGTAGCAAGTTTAGCATTTCCTCCGTCTTGTTTTCCAGTTTGTTTATAGCCATCTCCACACTAACACGCCACTCTGATGTTGGGTTCGGATCCATTGTGGCCAGATTATTCTGTAATGAGCTGACTGGCGGATCCGTAAAAACACCCAACACAGAATGACAGTTAAACGAGTTTATTTAAAGGAGAGAGGCAGAGGCAATGTCAGGAGGCAGGAGGTCGTTACCGGGAGATCTGAAACAGAGAATAGTCCGCAAGGGAGATCCAGGAAGCGAAGTCGGTGACGGAGCAGAGTCGGAGCCAGAGGGTCAGAACGGCAGCGGTGCAGATAAGGTAAATCCAAGAATCACGGTCGGAGACGGAGCAGAGTCTGAGCCAACAGGATAATCCAATAATCAAGGTCAGGGACGGAGCAGAGTCGGGATCAGGAGACAACGTAAGTGAATGCTGTAGAATCTACTAGGAGAACGTTCGATAATCTGGCAATGGCTGGGTGGCTGAATGGATATTAAATAGCAGGAGGAGCAGGTGTGGTGACTAAGGTTGATGACGGAACAGGTGGAATGAATGGAGCTGATGAGGTGCAGCAGTGGTTGCTGTGGCAACAGGTCTTCAGCAGGAACAGGATCATGACACTTGTGTCCATCTTTACTGATGCGTTTCAGGCAGAGACTGTAGAAGAAGCCGGCTGCTGAAGGGCTTCTTCTTCAGTGGTGGAGGCTCAGGCAGGCTGTATACAAACTACTGCCAGTTGCTCCCTCTCTGTTGGACTTTGGTACTGCATGTTCCTTCTGCGATTTAGATCCGGGGCTTTTCATGAAACATCTGGGGATTCAGCCCAAGTAGCCGGGCCTAACGCCGACCCTGGTCCCACAGATGTTCTATTAGGTTTAAGTCAGGGGATCGTGAAGGCCATTAAATTGTTTCAATTCCCTCAACCTCCTGGTACTGCCTGCATACTCTTGCCATATGAGGCCGGGCATTGTCGTGCATTAGGAGAAAACAAGGACCTACTGCATCAGCGTAGGGTCTGACAAAGGGTTCAAGGATTTCATCTCGATACCTTATGGCAGTCAGAGCACCATTTCCTAGGCAGTAGAGGTCTGTGCGTCCTTCCATGGATAGGCCTCCCCAGACCATCACTGACCCACCACTAAACCTGTCATGTTGAACGACATTGCAGGCAGCATAACGTTCTCCTTGTCTTACCTAGACTCTTTCATGTCCATCACAGGTGCTCAGGGTGAACCTGCTCTCGTCTGTAAAAAGTACAGGGAGCCAGTGGCGGACTTGCCAATTCTGGTGTTCTTGAGCAAATGCCAGTCAAGCTCTATGGTGCTGGGCAGTGAGCACAGGGCCCCTACAGGACGTTGGGCCCTCAGGCCATCTTCACAAAGTCTGTTCCTGATTGTTTAGGTAGAGACATTCACACCAGTGGCCCTCTGGAGGTCATTCTGTAGGGCACGAGCAGTGCTCAGCCTGTTCCGCCTTGCACAAAGGAGCAGGTATCGGTCCTGCTGATGGGTTGTGGACCTTCTACGGCCCTGTCCAGCTCTCCGAGAATAACCGCCAGTCTCCTGAAATCTCCTCCATGTTCTGGAGATTGTGCTGGGAGACACACTAAATCTTCTTGCTGCCGCACGTGTGTATGTGCCATCCTGTAAGTGTTGGACAACCACTGCAGCTTCTGTAGGGTTAAGGAATAGCCTCATACTGCCAGTAGATCAAATCAAATCAAATCAACTTTATTTATATAGCACTTTTCATACCAAAAATGCAACTCAAAGTGCTTTGCAGATTAAAATGGCCCCATAGATCCCACATTCCCATCCCAGCCCCCCTCCCCAAGTATAAAACAATTAAAAATTACAGTTCCCCTCCCGCACCCAACTTCCAAAGTGGACATACAATCACCCGCACACTCGTCCATGCACACACACACACACACACACACTCGTGAACACCAGAGGAAACAATAGGCTGAGTTCAGATGGGTCAGGTAATGAACGACACATCATCAGCGGAGCCATCTGCCCTGGCAGCAACAGATCCACGGCAGCAGCCAAGACACCGGCCCATGACGCCCAGTGGCGTAGGGCAGAAACCCCCACCAGTGCCCGGGCACTACCCGGGGAGCACCCTGGCCACCGCCGCCCCTGACCTCCGGCCCCAAGGCAGAGGGCTCCGCAGAGGAAACACTGGAGGATTTAAGATATATAACATATAAAATAATAAAAGCTAATAATGATAAAAAGTAACTGATAAAAAGTGATTATAAAGATAGTAAAAGAAAACATAATCATGTAAAAACACTAAGATGTAGATAAAATGATAAAAATAATAAAAGAGATAAATATGTATTTATAGATAAATAGTGATCAGTTAAAAACTAAGCTAAAAAGGTGGGTCTTGAGCCTATTCTTAAAAGCCTGGATGTTTCCTTCGGACCTGAGGTCCTCCGGCAGCCCGTTCCAAAGGCGAGGGCCGTAATACTTGAAGGACGCCTCGCCGTGGGTGTGAGTCTTAACTTTAGGGATAACTAGGAGACGGCTGCCAGAGGAGCGCAGAGACCGCGATGGTTTACACAGTAAAAGCAGTTCTGAAAGATAAGAAGGCCCAAGACCATTAAGACACTTAAAAACCATTAAAATAACCTTAAAATCAATCCTGAAACATACGGGGAGCCAGTGCAGTGATTTTAAAACCGGAGTGATGTGCTCCCGCTTCCTGGTCTTCATCAGGACACGTGCTGCTGAGTTTTGTAAAAGTTGTAAACCTAAGATGCTTTTTTTGGGAAGACCAGAAAGCAGGGCATTGCAGTAATCAATTCTACTGGTTACAAAAGCATGCACTAGCGTCTCCGTATTGGCCCGAGAGAGAATGGGTCGGACTCTGGCGATATTCTTACGATGGTAAAAACCTATTTTTGTGATGTTTTTAATGTGGGGGATAAAAGTCAGCTCAGAGTCGAAAATAACGCCCAGATTCTTCACTTGTAGTGATGGATAAAAAGACATTGACTGTAGTTTAGGTAAAAGTTTCTCTCTCTGGGCCTCAGGACCGATGACTAAAACTTCAGTTTTGCCCTGGTTGAGCTGGAGAAAGTTTTCAGTCATCCATGATTTAATATCTAAAATGCAATTAAAAAGTGTTTCCATTGGCTGTGCGTCATCAGGAGACACGGAGATGTACAACTGTGTATCATCAGCGTAACTGTGGAAATTCACCCCATGTCTCCTGATGATGCTGCCCAGAGGGAGCATATAGAGGTTAAAAAGCACTGGGCCTAGAATTGATCCCTGAGGCACCCCGCATGTGATGTAGAGATAATTATTCAAGCCAAAACCAGCACGAGTGGAAAACCAGCCAAAAAAGATCAAGAGGGAGAAACTTGAAATGACCTCTACATGTTAAACCAGTCCTGTTTTGAGGGTTTTGTAATTGTTGCCACTTTAGTGCACCTGTCATTAAGTCAATGAACACCAATACAGCTGACAGTGATTAACAATGCCCTCAGCTGCTTAATCAACCAGGAAATTTTCAGACAGGTTTAATTGATTTCATGTATATTTATATGTGTGTGTGTGTGTGTGTTTTCTCCGAAAGAAACTAGTAACTTTGTCAGCTGAGGACATCTTCCAAGTTGTAAAGACTTTCCTCATCTTGCTGCGACGGACCATGAAGCCTGCTTTTACCACATCAGATCCTTCCTTAACAGTAAGCAGCTGTTAAAGTTAGAATATATGGGCATGACTGAATTGTTGACACTGATTGTAATTAACAATATTATAGCAGCTCGTGACATGCTAGATTTGTCTGGTGGCATAACACACAGATAGCAACCACCACTGTAGGTATGACTCACACTACAGATTCCATTTCTATTACACCACATCAGAGCACTACTACGCTCTTTCACACCACCATGGGGGAGGTCATTGAACAAGCACGCCAAGTAGTTAGCTTAAATAATCCCCCTGGGGCCATGAGTCAGGAGTTAAATCAGATGTTCGCTAAGAAACTTGGAAAAAAAATACAGAGCATGATGTTGCCTACAGTGCAGCCACGTGTACCCACCCCTTTACTGAATCAGCCGCACGGTGACACATCAGCCACACTCACGTCAAACTCGTCCATTGCTCACCCTGCCCGTGAGGGGTTGGTTTCTCTACAGGAGCTCACATACTTCCATACGAGAGAGTTTAAAGTACAAGGGGGACAGATTGGAGATCAGTCCTCAGACAAAAGTTACAACAATGTCTGTAAACAAACAGAGGATGGGATCAAAGAACGCTTCTCAGATGCAGAGATAGTTCGGGGTGTGTTGAAAATTATAAGACCTGGTGCCTTTAAAGACATGCTGACAAATAAAGATGACCTCACTGTTTTAAAACTCAAGGGGTTCCTCCAAGCCCACCTAAGAGGGAAAAATAGCACAGAATTATTTGGAGAGTTGATGTCAGCTAAACAAGAGGGGAGTGAAACAGAACAACAATTCATTTACCAGGTGATAGCACTAAAACAATGTGTCCTCCTCACGTGCAGGCTTTCTGATGCAGGTATTAAGTACAATCCAACAACCGTTCAGAGTGTTTTCATACAAACAGTTAAACAGGGTTTGGCAGATAAATACAGTGACTTGCGTAGAGAACTCAAGACCCTCCTGGGAAATAGCGATTGCAGTGACAAAATCAGTAGTGCGCCATGTAATGTGGATCACTAGTGAAGAGAGTGAGAGGCAGAAGAGGATAGGTCTGTCCCACCGCCAGACCACTAGTGCACACAGCGCACAGTTGGAGCTAAGCGCAATCCAAGAACATGGAGCTAAACAAGAGAATTTCTCGGCCAAAACCAAAGTGGGCCCTTTGAAGGAGCTTACAGCCAAAGTAGATGAGCTTACAAAAATGATTGAGGCAATCAAACAACAAAGATCACCCCTACCAACCGACCAAGAGGGTCGATATTCCCAAAGTAAAGGAAAAAATAGAAAAGAAAGACCTTATGGCTGTCCAGTGTGCATTGAGCTAAACCGAACTGACTGTTCACACTGTTTTGTTTGTGGAGAAGAGCGGTGGGATGCCTAAGGAAACAGAAGAACAAGGGAAACATGAACCGGTCACTGTCGCAGGGCGACCAGTGATCGGACCAGGAGAAGAGCCCCAACACAAACACCCTGACATGAAAGTGCAGGCGAAAGAGAATAGTGGCAGCAAGACCGACCCAATCCCATCTAGAATCTTGCAAATAGCCAGCTCGCACCATAGCCATGTAACGTCCAGCAATGGTCAGTTTTAGGTACAGTTTGACCATTCAACATCTATTCAACATCTGGTCAAACAGGAGACACAAGGCTGCATGTGTTCCCTTTAAATGAGCCTGCCTTCATACCAGCTGGAGCTCACAGACTCTGCAGCTCTGACAACAGATAATGACCTGTCCACAATAACTTTATTCCCCAAAGCCTCCACATAAGGAATACTCCAGCTCGGATCAGTTGCTAAATTCAAGAATGATTTCCTAAATCAATATGAACTTGTTCCATGACTTACAATATAATCATTAAATAAATGTTTGTTTATTGCTACTTATAACAATTATATTATAATGAAATGCTTCATTAATCTGTGTTCAATGATTGAAGTTTGAAATGAAAGTTATGTCTGCAATGATTGCAATGTGGTTCCGCATGTTTATGTGGCGGGGTCAAAACATCTGCACTCACACCATAACAAGTAAGGTTACGTTAAAGTCTGACACATAAATAGTCTTTTACACAGTCAGAGCATCCGGTCAAAGAAGGCATGTTTCTGAGTTGTCTTGGTAACATCTCTCAAGCCTGTCAGCCTTTGATTGGCTGTGCAAATCATAACATCAAAACCTTAAAACTGGGTCACCCTGGGTGACTCAGCAGTTGTCAGACCGGCCATCTGAAGAACACCTCTTTAACCCATCAAAGATTTTGACCCGTCGTCAAAACCTTTTTGCACCTGCGAAGCTGATGAACAACAGTTCCTGCAGAACAAAGCTGATATTGTTTAGACTCTTTAAAGAGTCCCAGATGCGTGGTTCCATCCAGCTGTCTTGACCTGAGACATCTCTGGACTGAAGAGTCGGTACCACGGTATTCTACAGCCCTCTGGTGCCAGAGGTCAGCCGACCTCTGTGACCTTCGGATCCACCAAGAGGGTCTCCAAAGCGGGTGAAGTAGACATGACAGATTGCGTCTGATGTGTCTTTGATAAGAACTTCAAAGTTTACCAAATTCTTTACATCCAGAACTAAGCTTTCCTAGATAAGGAAGTTCTGACTACCACCACATTGACACATAGGTTTCATACATCACATTTAGTTCCATCCACTCACAGTAAATGCTTAGTTTACTTGTCGTGTTTTAATTGTTTATAAAATAAATTCTTACCGTTATAAACCTGACTCTTTTCTGAATCAAAACGAAGTGTGTACAATTACTTAATAAAGCAAAAATCCTAGAATCTTCTGATAAATACAATAAAGACCAAGCAGGGTGGATATTCTATATTTAAATAGACTATCACAGCTTATTGGTCATAAGTTGAGGTAATATATATCTTGAGCTCTTAAAGCACTCAATTTGCCAATGCTAAATTATTGACAAGCAAGCCAGTCTTTATTAGAATTGTTCATTGTTGGTTTTTAATTATTAATTGATTCTTCAAAAAAAAACTATTTCCTGTGTCTGGGTGGAAAACGAGGGTGATCTTGTTATTCGCCACTTGAGTACGCTGTCCCTACCTTTCCCAAATGGGGAGACTCCCATCCCCATCCAGGGGCGCTACTCTCCCTTGTCACCCAAAGTCTGTGTCTATGAACAGCTGAACAGCAGGATATTAACTGTTTGTTGATTTAAAAGTAAATGCATTTATGTGCGTGAGTTTTTCACGTCTTGGAGTGATTCTGCTGCATTGTTTGTGCGGTTTTGTCACTGTTGATTAGCTTGTGTTAACGTGCGACAGGAGACGCTGATCTCCACTTAGCAGAGTAGCTAATCGCTAATTCGGTCTGATCAACTGATAGTATTAGCATTCTAACGCTGCAAGACGGACGTTTATCCGATGAGAATTCGGAACCCTAATTCGGTTCTTAAATCTGAATTAGCCCAGGGATGTTTGAAGCTGTTTAGCTGGCCAGAAATTAGCGTTCTATTGCCCGTTAGCTTTGTTGGCTCAGGAAAGCTAATCTTAAGCCCCATACCAGAGGAGCATAGCAGGATATATAGATATTTTCTGCAAATTGCACGCTATACCGACAACACTAGAGCGAGAACCTACGTATACCACCAAGTCAAAGGGCTGATTCCCGTGTGAATCACGCCGAAAGAGACACGCTTCACAAAAAGATGGTCTAAGCCTGTTAGCTTAGTAAGCTAAATTAGCAAGGGTGACAATGCCCGCGGACACAATATCGGATGGCACTGTCAACCGTTCGACCCAGCGTTTGTCTTTGACATAGCTCGCTAAACTCTACAAAACAAGCTCCTCGCATGTTTTCTTGTAGTTTGGGCGTATTTTTTGACTTTATTGTGAGAAACGCGGTCACCACCAGGCCCGTCCTCCAATTTGGACAATGTCTCTGTGCGTGACGGAGTGACGTCACGGAGTGACGCACACTACCCCTCCCGCACTGTTGCCTAGAGCTCAAACCCCATCCTGTGGCACCTCTCGTACATTAAACTCTTTTTGTGTTTTCTGGTACATTACATTTAAACTGTTGACAAAACAATGTCTGAGGAAGAGTTTGCTTCTCCCACTGTGGGGAAAGGAATTATTGATGCTGTTTTGACGTGCATAGGGTCTTGTGGCTACGGCGAGTCGTTCCAGCATCTTACATCAGTTGACCTATTACAGATGCTGCAGCAGCATGCAGCTGCCTTAAGCCTGATTCATGCATCTCCGTCTGCGTCAGTGCGGAGACACGCAACGTCCTTGCGGAGCTGCCGGAGAGCTCCACAAGGACGGACGGAGTCGAGCTCTCTTTTCCAAACATCCGTCAGTCGAGACGGATAACGCAAGCTTGAGATTGGTCAGGACGCCGCTGTTGTCTACACAGTCGCCATTGCGCCCTCAAAAACATAAAGAGAGCCGAGGATAACAAGCGGCAGACACGGAGAAGCTTGAAGAATACCTCGCGAAAAAACTCTAAAAACATGAACGTTTAATTCTCCTGTGACTGGAGGAGTGAAAAGATGCACAGCAAGCGTTTTATTTGTGGATGGAAATGACAGGAAAAGTGGGTTTAGAGGTGGCGAGGGCATGAAGAGGTGGAGGAGGATGAGAGACAAATTTATCTGTGTTAAAAAGTCTCATATAAAAAAAAACACAATATAAACACACTATCTTGGACCGTTACATGACAGGATACCACAGAACAGCGCTACGCCCTCTGTTGTCCTGCCGGGCAATTGCTTTGCAACACTCCCCAGGAGACGGAGAAGTATGAGAGCAAAACGCTTCCGTCAATCCGTGCGTGTCTTTCTCTTGCGGAGTTGACGGAGAAGCATGAACCAGGCTTTACCTGGCGAGAGTGGGAGGGTCAAAGCAGCAACCCGCACAGAGAACCTGGGGCAGTTTGCTCTTCTTCAATCTCACCGCTGGGATAAGGAAGTTAAGAGTCACGTGGCTACCAAGCCCCCACAATGCGGCTCAAAAATTGAGTCCAACCCACAAGTACCAAAAATTGCAGTTCCACTCTCATCCACTAGGGGCTGGTGTCTGAAGCTAGCAAATCCTCATTGACTCCCATGTTAAAAATACCAATTTCACAGCAGAAATAAAAATGTTTACAGCCTTGTACCAAAATTTGTTTTTTGTTTAAATTATCTAGTTTACACTGATGACAACTCTGAGGGGGGTGAATTTTTTCTCACTCTTTTGTTTAAGTGTATTAAAAGCCTAAAATTCTGCATAATTAATGAGCATCCGACCCACGTGACCACAGAGCTAGCTCCGTGGAAAGGCCTCAGTAGAGCCTCGGTCTGGCTTGGAAACTGCTCCGGGATTTTGAGTCTCTGTGTTTGTGTATTCTTTTTTGGATATTATTTGTGCAATTGTTGGACAAAATGATTTGATGTGGCATTAATTGCACTAATAGAGCGTCCAGAGAGTCTCCAATTCATTTTTTTCGGTAAGTAAAATTACATTTATGTATTTTAGGTCACTTCCGAGCTGAGCTTAGATTTTAACATGTACTGTTTAACCATGAAATTTAAATGTAATAGGGTAAAACCCAGTGCATTTAACATAATGCTGCATTTTAGAAAATGGGTTGAAATATAACGTTGGTGGAGCTGCGTTCCGACTATCGCCTTGTGGAGCTCTCGGGAGACCTCTGTTTTCCACCCGGTTCTCGCCTCCCCGCAGCTTGGCGCATCTCCGTCTGATCGCGGCTTCTGTCTGCAGCGCAGGCTGCTGGCTTGTGGAGCTCTGGGATGGAAACCTTTCCACCCGGTTCTCCCCAGCGGCAGCTCTGCGCATCTCAGATTGCAGCGGCGCTTGTTTGCTGTGCAGCTGCCGGCTTGTGGAGGTCTCAGAGACCTCTGTGTTCCACCCGGTTTTACCCAGCGGTCAGCCCGGTGTATCTCTGACTCAGAAGCTCTGGTGTTGTGCACAGTTAACTCCGGTTGTAGCTAGGTTGCTACCTCCATTAGCTTAGCTCCCGCCTCCGCATTAGCTTTGGGTTAGCTTCAGGTTAGCTTGTACCTAGTTCGACCGGGTGTGTCAGTTGATCCCAGCCTTACAGCCCCACCCTCAGCTCCACCTCTCTTCCCTTTTGTGGAATTGTCTGGGCTTGATGGAACCTGTGACACTGTCAAAATGGCGGTGGTGGCCACCTCCCATTTGGCCTCAAAAACGTGTTATTGGAGCCTATGGAAACCCATTGTCCAATATTTATATGTCGATGGTGGCTACACAAGGTGCGATGCGCATGCTTTCTGAGCAGAGGCAGAGAGGTGGAGCAAGCGGCTCTGCCTCTGACAATAAGTCTAGCAGTAAGGAGCTGGAAGCAGCTTTAAAAGAGAATGCAGTGCTGATGGATAACCCCCAAATTCCACTACCTCCACTCCGCTCCGCTCCGGTCCGCCCCCGCCCTTCGCAGCCGCTCGCTTCCGAACTCAATTTTTACTGCTACCCGCTCTACAACGGCTCCGCTCCGGTGCGGAGACCTGAGGTGGGCACACATGCATGCGCGGGATTTTCGAGATCTTGCGATACAGTCCGAGCAATAAACGCGGAAGTTAGATCCAAACACCCGTTGTGTGGGAGAAGCATCGAAATGAACTGTTTAATCTGCCCATCATTTGTGTTGAGAGATCAGCAGTGTTTGGATCAACAAAGTGTGACTACTTTGATAGGGGAAACTGTATTTATGGCTTACTTTTGTGCATTTAAACTTCAGCCGCCACTGATAGCTGTTAAAAGTTGTTAAACCTATGCATATGAAACAAAAAACGCCTTATGTTTATCGATGTATTGTGAAAAACGGAAGTTGTGCTCGCTCCTTTTCCTGTTGGGCGTTTGTGATTTCTGTCCATTGACTGCGGAGGTGCTCCGGCTCTCTTCGTCTTCGTCTTCCTCCGCTTATCCGGGTCCGGGTCGCGGGGGCAGCATCCCAATTAGGGAGCTCCAGGCCGTCCTCTCCCCGGCCTTGTCCACCAGCTCCTCCGGCAGGACCCCAAGGCGTTCCCGGACCAGATTGGAGATGTAACCTCTCCAACGTGTCCTGGGTCGACCCGGGGGCCTTCTGCCGGCAGGACATGCCCGAAACACCTCCCCGGGGAGGCGTCCAGGAGGCATCCTGACCAGATGCCCAAACCACCTCAACTGGCTCCTTTCTATCCGGAGGAGCAGCGGTTCTACTCCGAGTCCCTCCCGAATGTCCGAGCTCCTCACCCTATCTCTAAGGCTGAGCCCGGCCACCCTACGGAGGAAACTCATTTCGGCCGCTTGAATCCGCGATCTCGTTCTTTCGGTCATTACCCAAAGCTCATGACCATAGGTGAGGATTGGGACGTAGATCGACCGGTAAATCGAGAGCCTGGCTTTCTGGCTCAGCTCCCTCTTCCCCACGACAGATCGGCTCAGCGTCCGCATCACTGCAGACGCCGAACCAATCCGCCTGTCGATCTCCCGATCCCTCCTACCCTCACTCGTGAACAAGACCCCGAGATACTTAACCTCCTCCACTTGAGGTAGGACCTCTCCCCCGACCCGGAGGTGGCAAGCCACCCTTTTCCGGTCGAGAACCATGGTCTCAGATTTGGAGGTGCTGATCCTCATCCCAGCCGCTTCACATTCGGCCGCGAACCTACCCAGCAAGAGCTGAAGGTCAGAGCTGGATGAAGCTAGGAGGACCACATCATCCGCAAAAAGCAGACGAGATTCTCCTGCCACCAAACTCGACACACTCCACACCACGGCTGCGTCTAGAAATTCTGTCCATAAAAGTGGTGAACAGAACCAGGGACAAAGGGCAGCCCTGGCGGAGTCCAACCCTCACTGGGAACAGGTCCGACTTACTACCGGCTATGCGGACCAAACTCACGCTCCTCTGGTAAAGGGACTGAATGGCCCTTAACAGAAAGCCACCCACCCCATACTCCTGGAGCGTCCCCCACAGGGTGCCCCTGGGGACACGGTCATAAGCCTTCTCCAAATCCACAAAGCACATGTGGATTGGTTGGGCAAACTCCCATGCCCCCTCCATCACCCTTGCAAGGGTATAGAGCTGGTCCACAGTTCCACGGCCAGGACGAAAACCACATTGCTCCTCCTCTATCTGAGATTCAACTATCGATCGGACCCTCCTCTCCAGTACCTTGGAGTAGACCTTTCCAGGGAGGCTGAGGAGTGTGATCCCCCTATAGTTGGAACACACCCTCAGGTCACCCTGACTCAAACTACCATTCTCTTTTTTACCATTCAGTTTTGCTGAGGCTAGACGCCACCCCGGTCTGCCACTCCCTAGGAACTGCCCCCGATGACCACGCAATGTTGTAGAGACGTGTCAACCATGACAGCCCTACAACATCCATAGCCTTGAGATACCCAGGACGAACCTCATCCGCCCCCGGGGCTCCGCCGCTGTGTAGTTGTTTGACTACCTCAGCAACTTCTGCCCCCGAGATCGGACAGTCCATCCCCAGGCCTCCCAGCTCTGGTTCCTCCTCGGAATGCGCATTGGTGGGATTGAGGAGCTCCTCAAAGTATTCCTTCCACCGTCCGACTATAACCTCAGTTGACGTCAGCAGCTCCCCATCCCCACTGTAAACAGTGTGAGCGAGTTGCTGCCTTCCTCTCCTGAGGCGCCGGACAGTTTGCCAGAACCTCTTTGGAGCCGATCGATAGTCTTTCTCCATGGCCTCACCAAACTCCTCCCACGCCCGAGATTTTGCCTCGGCAACCGCCACTGCTGCACCCCGCTTGGCTATCCGGTACCTGTCTGCTGCCTCCGGAGACCCACAGACCAGCCACGCCCTGTAGGCCTCCTTCTTCAGCCTGACGGCTCCCCGAACCTCTGTTGTCCACCAGCGGGTACGGGGGTTGCCACCACGACTGGCACCGGCCACCTTACGACCACAGCTAGCAACAGCCGCCTCGACAATCGCAGAGTGGAACAAGGCCCACTCGGACTCAATGTCCCCCACTGCTCTCGGGACAACCCCAGGCCTGGCTCCAGGGTGGGACCCCGGTAACCCTCCGGGCCGGGTACTCCGACTCTTCGTTTTAACCGCCATGAAAGATCCTTCGAACGGTTCTTTGTCTCACCCTTCACCTAAGACCAATTTGTCATGGGAGACCCTACCAGGGGCACTAAGTACCCCAGACAACATAGCTCCTAGGATCATTAGGGCACTCAAACTCCTCCACCACGATAAGGTGACGGTTCAAGGAGGAGTGCTCCGGCATCCGGCAAAAATAGGATCGATTCTATTTTTGCCGGACGCCAGAACAGAGGGCGGTACACGGCGCCGCACTGCCGGAGCACGGCCGGAGCACGGCCGCAATACTGGAATTGCTCTGATTGACTAGAACGGGACCGATTTTGCTCCGGCGTTCGTGTCGGAGCGGAGCGCAGCGGAGCGGAGGTAGTGGAATTTGGAGGTAAGAAATTGAGGAAAGAAAAGCAATTTGCTAACGTGGAGCTTGAGAAAAATGCTCTGGAGGTTGATCTCATAGCAATCAGGAATGAGATACGCGTGCGGAATACTGAAATTGCTGATTTAAAATCACAGATTTCTGAGCTCCCTGGAGAAAGAAGTGCCCATCCACCTACTGCTCCTCCACCTGCCGTTGCGGCTGGTGTGATTGTGCCGGCTCCCCAGCCGACTGCACCACGCCCACCTCCTCCAGCACCACTGCCCCCATCTGTTGGTGTGGCTGAACTAGCTCCCCAGCCAGCTCAACCGCACCCACCGGGGCCTCCAGCCCCACAATACCCACCTTCTGCACCTGCCGGTGCTGTTGCGGTGATGGTGCTAGCTCCCCAACCTGCTCAGCAATACTACCCACCAGCAGCTCAACATTATCCACCAGCTGCTGCGATGTCTGGGGCCAGCTTTCCAGCCAGCCCACCCACACTCAACTGTGACGTTGGCTGACATCTATAGGATGTCTCGTAGTGTGAAGAGATTCAATCCTTGACCAGGTAATTGATATCCAGTTGATACGTATCTCAGTGATCTTCAACACCATTTTCAGAGATCTCCTTGAGTGACTCTCGAGGACAAGGTCTTTTTGATAAGGTTAATCTCCGATGCAGTGGGTTCATTCATTGATCAACAGCATGATGCGATTGCAAATGATTACGACCGGCTAGAAGCTGTTATTCAAAGAGAATACACTTATGATGCTAGAGAAGCTAGTTTAAAATTAGCTTTGGCAGTCAAACAAGGTCATTCTGAAGACCCACAAGCTTTGGTTCAGAATGTAAAAAGGGGATGGAAGATGAAAAAGGCTTTAAAGAGCTTTTCCTTGACAATTTGCATCCTCAGTATGGCCCCTATATGGGTGCGGTAGACCATCGAGTCAAAACCATGGACGATCTCAGGAGGGTAGCTTCATGCGGTTCAAAGAGTCAAGTAAGTCTGAGGACACCCCTTCGGTCCTGGTGGTGGAGGCAGATCCCTCCATGCTGCGACTCGAAGGAATTACATCGGGGGCTCGTAAAGGTAATAACCGCAGACCTGGTGCTAAACCACAGGCCCAGAGGTCCTATAACAACTCCAAGCCGCAAGATTTTCCCAATAACAGGTCTCAGAGTTTCGACTTGGTCATGAGAAACATCGTGTCTGTTTTCGAGAAAAGGGGGCCTAGCTCCCTCTGACCAATATTCACCGTGTCGTGGTCGCAGAGACTACAGTCCTGCCCCAAGGCCGAGAGCTGATTCTAGGAGCCATTCTCCTTGAACGACTCACGCCATCTCCTTGGCGGACCCGCCTCCACCTCCTGAACCAGCATGTGACTTGGTCGTAGAAGCAGGTCCTGCAGAGGCGAAGCCTGCCACAACAGTGCGTCCGATGACACCTGTGACCTCGGCGAGGTCTGGTGTGGTCGCTTTCGTCAGCGCTGGTCCTCTAGCATCCAAAGCACCTGCCACTAAACCCAGCGAGTCTAGCTCACCGGTCAGACTTCCACTAAGGTTTCTCTGTAATATCGTCCGTGAGGGTCCTAATGAGAAACCTCACATTCCGATTACCCTGGAGGGGGCGCTTGACTGTGAGGGACTGCGGTTCAGATTTCACCATCATGTCCAGTTCTCTGTGGGAGCATGTCCGCTTGGCTGCAGCTGCACAGGGACGTGTCTTAGAACTCATGCCCTGCGCAGTGAACATCCGTCCTTTCTCTTCAGGCCAAATGACCTTGTCGAACGTGGTGTTCCTAAACTTTGCAGTGGGAGACATGTCCGTGAGCCATCCAGTGCTTATAGCTGATGTTGGAGCTTTTCCTTTCCTGTTGGGGGAGGACCTGCTCCAAAGCTTTAAGACTGTCATTTCATTCGGTGATTGGACACTCCGAACTCAGCTGACTCACCTGACGCCCTTGGCACCTCTTGAGGACCTCATTCCCTCTTTAGGTGTTGTTAACTACATCAGCGCCGCCAGACTGACCAGTCAATCCAGTACCTCTGAGGTCAGTGACATCCACAGTGTCTGCGTCATCTCTGCAGCAGGAACACTTCACCCTGTGGTGGGAAAACCACCTACCATAGAGGGAGTTGGCGGTTGCAGTGACACACGACCTGAGACTCCACACCCTGCGGTGGGAACACCACCTGCCAAAGGGGGGGGGGGGGGGGGGGGGGGGGTTAATGGTGGCGCTGAGACTCTGGGTGAAGCCCAGCACCTTGTGGTGGGGACCCCACCAGCCGAAGGATGGGCTGATGACATCACTGACCCTACTACACTACAGCTGGCGCTGGTGACCTCTAGCTCTGAGGTTGATGACTCACCTACCAAAGGGGATGGTTGAATGGCGCCCTGTACCACTACTGGCTGACCCTTATCTCTCTGACTGCACCTGCGCGTTGATCGAGGGCCCTCCTGAGCGCTCACCTGCACCGAACCCTCGCAAGGCCGCACCAGTCCACAGTCTACAACGTTCTTGGTTTCCGTTTCCAGGTCTGACAAAACTTGTTTTGTTAGTTGCGTGCATTGGTCTGATGTCGACCGCAGCTGAGATCCATTCTCAGCCTCCTCTAACGTGTCTGTAGGAACCTGGGCCCTCTTCGGGTATCACGCTCCGAGACCACCCAGGCCCAGAAACATAGACTAGAGACCTTGGTTATTAGTTTGGATGCCGCAAAAATATTCGACTGGTGAGTTGGTCGTTTCTTTATAAAGTACTTGATAAATTTGGTTTTTATGGTTCCTTTATCAAAATTATTTCAGGGTTATATAAAAACCGTACAGCCAGGATTAAAATCACTGGCGACTTCACCGAGTCGTTTGTGCTGGAACGTGGGACCCGTCAGGGATGTTGCATCCCGCCGCTCCTTTTTGCCTTGTTTATCGAACCAATGAGACAGTGGATCAGGCAGAAAGGGGACATAACAGGAGTGAGGATGGAAGGAGGGGAGCAAAATTTGGCTCTCTTTGCTGACGATGTGATACGTTTAAATGGTTTATCGCATTATAGGTTTAAAGATATATATATTCATTTAAACAAGAAGGACCCATCTCCAATTATAGAACACTTGGTTTCCAGTTTTGGGGTAACTGCAGTTTTTATAGTTCACCAGTAGAGGGAGTTCCTCCCAAGGTGAGTCCCGGGTGTGGTTGTCTGCTCGGAGCTCAGACAAGAACCTGCCTGCCGACAGACAATCTCTCATGAGTCTTTCTTCTTGTTCTCTGCACAAATACAGGTCAGTATCATGAGTATTTTAGACTAAGCTGCACTCACAAGGTTCTCAAATCTCCTTTTGTTGTATGTGGTAACTTTTATGTCCAGAAATACAAGTTTGAGGTTGTAAAAGAACATTAATTGTATGCTGCGTAATTGAAGTAAATTTAGCATTAGTGTGTATTGGGTAAAAATGGCGGGCCTCCATGTATTTAATTTAGTTACAACGTGGCTCCAGGATTAGTGTTACTTTAATAATTACACATTTATCAAAAGTATTATACACTGCTCACAAGAATTAATGGAACACTTTTTTTATTGGGCCTGGCATGAAATCAATTAAACCTGCCTGAAAATTTCCTGGTTGATTAAGCAGCTGAGGGCATTGTTAATCACTGTCAGCTGTATTGGTGTTTATGGACTTAACGACAGGTGCACTAAAGTGGCAACAATTACAAAACCCTCAAAACAGGACTGGTTTAACATGTAGAGGTCATTTCAAGTTTCTCCCTCTTGATCTTTTTCAGCTGGTTTTCCACTCGTGCTAGTTGTGGCTCTCTACTGGCAGTATGAGGCGATTCCTTAACCCTACAGAAGTTGCACAGGTTGTCCAACTTACTTCTCCAGGATGGTACATCTACACGAGCGGCAGCAAGAAGGTTTAATGTGTCTCCCAGCACAATCTCCAGAACACAGAGATTTCAGGAGACTGGCGGTTATTCTCGGAGAGCTGGACAGTGCTGTAGAAGGTCCACAACCCATCAGCAGGACCGATACCTGCTCCTTTGTGCAAGGCGGAACAGGCTGAGCACTGCTCGTGCCCTTCAGAATGACCTCCAGAGGGCCACTGGTGTGAATGTCTCTACCCAAACAATCAGGAACAGACTTCATGAAGGTGGCCCGAGGGCCCGACGTCCTGTAGTGGGCCCTGTGCTCACTGCCCAGCACAGTAGAGATAGACTGGCATTTGCTCAAGAACACCAGAATTGGCAAGTCCACCATTGGCACCCTGTACTTTTTACAGACGAGAGCAGGTTCACCCTGAGCACCTGTGATAGACATGAAAGAGTCTAGATAAGACAAGGAGAACGTTATGCTGCCTGAAATGTCATTCAACATGACAGGTTTGGTGGTGGGTCAGTGATAGTCTGGGGAGGCCTATCCATGGAGGGACGCACAGACCTCTACTGCCTAGGAAATGGTGCTCTGACTGCCATTAGGAATCGAGATGAAATCCTTGAACCCTTTGTCAGACCCTACGCTGATGCAGCAGGTCCTGGTTGTCTCCTAATGCATGACAATGCCCGGCATCATGTGGCAAGAGTATGCAGGTAGTACCTGGAGGATGAAGGAATTGAAACAATTGAATGGCCTTCACAATCCCCTGATGTAAACCCAATAGAACATCTGTTTTGGTCCATTAGGCTGCACCAGGTTGCTCCTCAGACTGTACAAGAGCTCAGGGATGCCCTCACACAGATCTGGGAGGAAATGCCACAAGACACCATCCGTTGTCTCATTAGGAGCATGCCCTGACGTTGTCAAGCATGCACACAAGCTCATGGGGGGCACACAAGATACTGAAAAGCAATTTGAGTTGCAGAAATTAAGTTTTTGAAATGATGGACTAGCCTGCCACATCTTCATTTCACTTCGATTTTAGGGTGTCTACACAATTGAGCCCTCTGTAGGCTGATAACTTTTATTTCCATTAAAAGAGTTGGCATCCTTTTGTTCCTAAGACATTGCTCTGTCGCTATTTGTATAGATATCCAACTTCATATTGAGATCTGATGTTTCTTATGTGTTTCTTTAAAGTGTTCCTTTAATTTTTGTGAGCAGTGTATGTTGATAAGGTTCTGTGTGTGTTTTTCAAATGTGTCTTTGTAGAAAGTGCTTATTAACATAGTTGCTGTGAGGGGATGTTTATTATGTGGTTTTAGAATATGGTTTAATTGTTTAATCAGCAGGTAAAATAGCATTTGATGTGCTTCATGTATAGGTTGTGTTCAAAGCTGCACAAGAACAGAGTTAAGTGAATTACTTTAGCCTAAAAGAAAAATTAAAGTAATTTATCAGGAGAGACATTTTATTTTCTTTTAAAAAGAAGTATTGAGATATTAACATTGGAATGGTTAAATGTTTAGGAAGGAAAATTGTGAAACGGAACAAAATGTGAAATTAGTGATTTTCTGTTAATAAATTCAGACAAGAACCTGCCTGCCGACAGACAACATCGCATGAGTCTTTCTTGGTCTCTGCACAAATACAGACCCTTCGAAGGCCTGTAACAATGACCTGCTTTTAACTATAACTCATCCCACCCAAAATATACCCAAAATCCTTAAGTTATTGCTAGACTACGACTCTTCTTCATGATACAAGGTTAATGTAAACAAAACACAAGTACTAACTTTGAATTATGACCCACCAAAAGAAATAAATGACAGATATGATTGGAAATGGGACGGGGACAGTATTGGATAATTAGGGGTGACCCTGCACCGAGAATTTTCTAAAATGTATGACGTTAATTAGGCCCCTTGAATTCAGAGCTAAAAGCAGACATACAGCGATGGAATACCATACCCTCCTTGGAACTACATTCCAGAATTGATTCAATCAGATTAAATATTCTCCCCAGACTGCTGTACTTATTTCAGTGTCTACCAATCCCCTCACCCCAAAAACAGTTTGTGGAATGAGATAGAATGTTATCGAAATATATCTGGAAAGGGAAAAAATACAGAATCAGGTACAAGACCCTACAATTGAAGAAATATATGAGTGGTCATGGTCTTCCATGTTTGCGAGAATATTACTACGCGGCTCAGTTGAGACCTCTGATATGTTTATGCTCTCCATCCCACTCTGCTGGATGGAAGGACGTGGAAGGGACAAACATCAAAAATGTTCCTGTAAAGGCACTCTGAGCGGACCATAAATTGCAGAAAAAGGTCAACTTGATTGAAGAACCCATCCCGAACGTAATGATAATGACATGGAACGAAACAATTAAGATCTGTGGTTTGGAAAATGCTACGAAAATCCTAAGATGGTGTGCATACGACCAACACGATGACAGATTTATTAAATGGATAGCGATGGGGTTGTCAGACTACCACTCTCTTTTCCACAAGGGGGCATTACAATCTTTCGAAAATCTACAAAGACAACATGGACTAGGCCCTGTAGATTTCTTCCGATATTTACAGGTCAGACACTATATTAACCAGGATCTGAGAGTGGTGATAGACAATCAAGGACTCATAGAGACATTTGTGTCACTAATTAGGAAATCAGGAGCCCATGACAAAATTTCAAAGTTATATAATTGCATCTTGGAAAGTAAACAAGATAACACACTTTACATTGAAACAAAGTGGGAAAAAGAAGGTACTTTGATGATTACGGATGACAACTTGAGAAATATATGTGAAATACAATGGGCTACAACAAGATCTAATGGATGGCGTGACTTCTGTTAGAAAAATATAACACGATTTTTCATCCCCCCAGAGCAGAAAAAATATAGGGGCCTCGGCAACTCCTGCTGGAGATGCGGATTAGATGGTGCCAACCACTTTCACATCTTTTGGAACTGCCCGGCGCTGTCTCAGTACTGGTGGAGAATACACAAACATGTACAGAATGTCTTTGCATTGGTTTTCCCCTGTACATTTGAAGCCCTGTATCTGTGTAATGTACCAATGGACAGACTGGATTCAAAGGACAAGAAACTTTTATACATTTTGCTGGCAGCAAGCAAGAAGGCTCTAAGGAAATGGCTCAAACCCGAGCCTCCAACTATTGAAAACTGGATAAGCATCATCCAAGAGATCTACACGATAGAAAAATTGTCATTCTCACTACGTTTTCTTCAGGATATGGCCCAAATGGACTGACTATATTAAGCCTGTAACGTCCGAGTTATTTTTTTTTTGTTGTAAAGTATAGAGAGCTGTAAAGGTGTATGAAAAGCACAAATAATATGGCAATGATTTGGCTGCCCCACCACCCATACAGTTCCGATGTTCATGCAACAAAAGTTAAAAATGGTAAAGCAACAGAACATATTCAATGTCATGAGTAAATGTACAACCCTATATGCTTTTTTTTTCTTCAATAAATGATAATAATAAAAAAATTAAATAAAAGTAGGAAAGCCAAAAAACTTCCAGAAAAAATTGTTTTTTGTCCCATTGATTTGGGGCAGTAATGTGAGAATATCATGTATAGTAATAAAAATGCTGGGTAGGTTCGCGGCCTAATGTGAAGCGGCTGGGATGAGGATCAGCACCTCCAAATCTGAGACCATGGTTCTCGACCGGAAAAGGGTGGCTTGCCACCTCCGGGTCGGGGGAGAGGTCCTACCTCAAGTGGAGGAGTTTAAGTATCTCGGGGTCTTGTTCACGAGTGAGGGTAGGAGGGATCGGGAGATCGACAGGCGGATTGGTTCGGCGTCTGCAGTGATGCGGACGCTGAGCCGATCTGTCGTGGGGAAGAGGGAGCTGAGCCAGAAAGCCAGGCTCTCGATTTACCGGTCGATCTACGTCCCAATCCTCACCTATGGTCATGAGCTTTGGGTAATGACCGAAAGAACGAGATCGCGGATACAAGCGGCCGAAATGAGTTTCCTCCGTAGGGTGGCCGGGCTCAGCCTTAGAGATAGGGTGAGGAGCTCGGACATTCGGGAGGGACTCGGAGTAGAACCGCTGCTCCTCCGGATCGAAAGGAGCCAGTTGAGGTGGTTTGGGCATCTGGTCAGGATGCCTCCTGGACGCCTCCCCGGGGAGGTGTTTCGGGCATGTCCTGCCGGCAGAAGGCCCCCGGGTCGACCCAGGACACGTTGGAGAGGTTACATCTCCAATCTGGTCCGGGAACGCCTTGGGGTCCTGCCGGAGGAGCTGGTGGACAAGGCCGGGGAGAGGACGGCCTGGAGCTCCCTAATTGGGATGCTGCCCCCGCGACCCGGACCCGGATAAGCGGAGGAAGACGAAGACGAAGACGAAGTAATAAAAATGTAAAATAATATAAATGTAAATTACCAATAATGTATGATATTGATGTTTAAATTTCTATTAAATTTATTACTCAGTGTTTGATTTTTCTCCACTGGTCAATCTGACAGGAGACCTGTTTTTCACATTGTGTTAAATTCTAGAGTAAATGTTGCATATTTACTATTAGTTATTAATAATTTGGCGTTAATGTTAATAATCTGAATAATTAGTGCAGTTTGACCTTTTTGATTCTGAGCTCCAGACACAGGAAATGGTTCAGCTGAAGCTGAAAACCTGATAAACCTCTGACTCTGCTTCTCTTCACCCTGCCCACAAATTGCCAGCTGATCGGAGGAAATATTCCAGCAAAAAAATTCCATTTCTACATTTTAATTCCATCCTGCCAGCAGGGAGGCGAGCAGCCAATCTGAGTTCAATTTGAGGGGGAGGAAGAGGTCGCCCACAGAATGTTAACGAGGATGAGCTTTCATTTAAAAACATCTGTTTAAAAACTTTATACACACACACACACACACAAACACACACCTGATTTGTGACCAAACCTTTTGCTCTAATTACAGTTTATATAAATAAATAAACATTATACCACGAACTACCACCTTACCATGGTGGAGGGGTTTGAGTGTCTCAATGATCCTAGGAGCTAAGTTGTCTGAGGCTTTCTGCCTCTGGTAGGGTCACCCATGGCAAACAGATCCTAGGTGTGGGATCAGACAAAGAGCAGCCCGAAGACCTCTTATGAGGAGTTATATAAATGGAAACCGTGTTCCCTCGCCCGGACATGGGTCACCGGGCCCCCCCCTCTGGAGCCAGGCCTGGAGGTGGGGCACGTTGGCGATCACCTGGTGGCCAGGCTTTCACCCATGGAGCCCGGCCGGGCACAGCCCGAAGTGGAAACGTGGGTCCCCCTTCCCATGGGCTCACCACTCGTGGGAGGGGCCAATGGGGTCGGGTGCAGTGTGTGACGGGTGGTAGTCGAGGGCAGGAACCTTGGCGGTCTGATCCTCGGCTACAGAAGCTGGCTCTTGGCACACGGAATGTCACCTCTCTGGTGGGGAAGGAGCCTGAGTTGGTGTGTGAGGTTGAGAAGTTCCGACTAGATATAGTCGGACTCACCTCAATACATGGCTCTGGCTCTGGAACCAGTTTCCTTGAGAGGGGTTGGACTTTCTACCACTCTGGAGTTGCTCCCACTGAGCGGCACTGAGCAGGAGTGGGCATACTAGTTGCCCTCCATCTTGGTGCCTGTATGTTGGGGTTTACCCCAGTGAATGAGATGGTAGCCTCCCTCCACCTATGTGTGGGGGGACGGGTTCTGACTGTGGTCGGTGCTTATGCACCAAACTACAGTTCAGAATACTCACCCTTTTTGGAGACCTTGGAGGGGGTGCTGGAAAGCGCTCCTTCCGGTGACTCCCTCGTTCTGCTGGGGGACTTTAACGCTCACGTGGGCAATGACAGTGAGACCTGGAGAGGTGTGGTTGGGAGGAACAGCCCCCCTGATCTGAATTCGAGTGGTGTTTTGTTATTGGACTTCTGTGCCAGTCATGGATTGTCCAGAATGAACACCATGTTCAGACATAAAGGTGTCCATATGTGCGCTTGGCACCAGGATACCTTAGGCTGCAGCTCGATGATCAACTTTGTTGTTGTTTCATCTGACCTGCGGCCACATGTCTTGGACACTTGGGTGAAGAGAGGGGCAGAGCTGTCAACTGACCACTACCTGGTGGTGAGTTGGCTCAGATGATGGGGGAGGATGCTGGTCAGACCAGGCAGGCCCAAACGTATCGCGAGGGTCTACTGGGAACGTCTGGCACAGTCTCCTGTCAGGAGCTTCAATTCCCACCCCCGACAGAACTTCCAAAATGTTCCGGGGGAGGCGGGGGACATTGAGTCTGAATGGAACCTGTTCCGTGTCTCCATTGTTGAGGCGGCCGACCGGAGCTGTGGTCGCAGGATCGTCGGTGCCTGTCGTGGTGGCAATCCCTGAACCTTCTGGTGGACACATGCAGTTGGGGGTGCTGTCAAGCTGAAGAAAGAGTCCTATCAGTTATTTTTGGCCTGTGGGACTCCAGAGGCAGCTGACGGGTACCGGCAGTCCAAGCAGAACGTGGCTAGGGTGGTCGCCAAGGCAAAAGGCATGGGAGGAGTTCGGTGAGACCATGGAGCAAGACTTCTGTACAGCTCTGAGGAGATTCTGGTCCACCATCCGGTGCCTGGAGGGAGGGGGGGGGGCAGTACACTACCAACACTATCTATAGTGGGGATGGTGTGCTGTTGATCTCTACTAAGGATGTTGTGGATCGGTGGGCAGAATACTTCGAAGACCTCCTCAATCCCACCGACACATCTTCCAGCGAGGAAGCAGACTCTGGGGACTTTGGGTTGGCATCTCAAATCTCTGGTGCTGAGGTCACTGAGGTGGTTAAAAAGCTCCTCTGTGGCAAGGCTCCAGGGGTGGATCAGAACCGCCCGGAGTTCCTTAAGGCTCTGGATGTTGTGGGGCTATGTTGGCTGATGCGGCTCTGCAATATCGCGTGGACATCGGGGGCAGTCCCACTGGACTGGCAGACCGGGGTGGTGGTCCCCTTATTTAAAAAGGGGGACGACAGGATGTGTTCCAACTACAGGGGGATCACACTCCTGAGCCTTCCTGGTAAGGTCTATCCAGGGGTTCTGGAGAGGAGGGTCCATCGGATTGTTGAACCTCAGATTAAGGAGGAGCAATGTGGTTTTTGTCCTGGCCGTGGAACACTGGACCAGCTGTATACCCTTAGGGGGATCCTGGAGGGTGCGTGGGAATTTGCCCAACCAGTCAACATGAGTTTTGTGGATTTGGAGAAGGCGTTTGACCGCGTCCCTCGGGGGGCCTTGTGGGGGGTACTCTGGAAGTATGGGGTACCAGGCCCTCTGATGCGAGCTCTTAGGTCCCTGTATGACTGGTGTCAGAGCTTGGTCCGCATTGCCAGCAGTAAGTTGGGCTCATTCCCATTGACAGTTGGACTGCACCAAGGCTGCCCTTTGTCACCGATTCTGTTCATAACCTTTACGGACAGGATTTCTAGGCGCAGCCAAGGTGTGGAGGGCATCGGTTTTGGTGGCCTGAGGATCAGGTCTCTGCTTTTTGCAGATGATGTGGTCCTGTTGGCTTCATCAGAGCATGATCTTCAGCTTTCGCTGGAGCGGTTCGCAGCCAAGTGTGAAGCAGCTGGGATGAGAATTAGCTCCTCTAAATCTGAGACCATGGTCTTGATTCGGAAAAGGGTTGAATGCCTTCTCCGGGTCATGGATGAGGTCCTGCCGCAAGTGGAGGAGTTTAAGTGCTGTACCTCTGGGTCTTGTTCACGAGTGAGGGAAAACTAGAGCGTGAGATCGATAGGCGGATTGGTGCTGCATCTGCAGTGATGTGGGCGTTGTACGGATCTGTCATGGTAAAGAGAGAGCTGAGTCAGAAGGTGAAGCTCTCGATTTACAGGTCGATCTACGTTCCTACCATCATCTATGGTCGTGAGCTTTGGGTAGTGACTGAAAGAACGAATCGCAGATACAAGCGGCCGAAATGAGTTTTCGCCGAAGAGTGGCTGGGCTCTCCCTTAGAGATAGGGTGAGAAGCTTGGTCATTCGGGAGGGGCTTGGAGTAGACCCGCTGCTCCTCCACATCGAGAGGAGCCAGTTGAGGTGGCTCGGGCATCTGGTCAGGATGCCTCCCTGGTGAGGTTTTCCGGGCACGTCCAACTGGGAGGAGACCTAAAGGTAGACCCAGGACACGGTGGAGGGACTATGTCTCTTACCTGGCCAGGGAACGCCTTGGGATTTCCCCATGAGGAGCTGGCCCAAGTGGCTGGGGAGAGGGAAGTCTGGGCCTCTCGCCTTAGGCTACTGCCCCCGCGACCCGACTCTGGATAAGCAGATGAAAATGGATGGATGGATGGATGGATGGATGGATGGAAGGATGGATGGATTCCATGAACAGATGCCAGATGTAGGAGTGAATAATAATAATCTCCAACACCTGATACTGAAATATGAATGAATTTGGAAACACCAGTTTTTCTGCTCACACATATGGCTGGAAGATAACGCACACGGGGTTCTGTGAGGGTCAGTGTGTATGTGTGTGTGTGTGTGTGTGTGTGTGTGTGTGTGTGTGTGTGTGTGTGTGTGTGTGTGTGTGTGTGTGTGTGTGTGTGTGTGTGCGTGCGTGCGTGTGTGTGTGTGTGTGTGTGTGTGTGTGTGTAAAAATGTGTTTTTGTATTCACATGCTAAAATCTATCTTGTTAAAACAAAAGCTTTTAAATTAAAGAGAAGTTACATGTATCAGTCAAAAAATGTTTTTAATGATCATTTCTGATTATAATGATTCACTGTGAACTTTTGATGCAGGCTGAACATGAAAGCAGTCTCCTAAACCAATCTCCTTTTGCTTCTGATAGAAAATAGACAGTGAAACTCTAGGATTAGTAAAGTCTGACAGATCTACATCACATTGTCATTTAACAATTATGGACTCACCCATCTTGACTCATGTGGGGAAAGCTGTTGTTGGTTTAGCATCCAGGAAACAGCAGAGAATGTCTCGATTAGCAGAAGCTAACCATTAGCATTACCAACTCCACCACACAGCAGAACACTTCCAGGCTTGTGTTATTTGCAGAGATAAAACATCAACATTGCAGAGCAAACAATATTCAGTGGTAGAGTCGTGTTTATGTCAGCCAATCAGAGGAGAGATGTCGTGTTCTGTCAATATCTCCTCCAGCTGACTCCTCCATGCTGATACAGGTGCTTCTGCTGAAGCAACAAATGTGTTATTTCTGTAGGGGCAAAACTCATCTCACTCTGCCCAGAGTTAGCTCTTTCAAAGTCCTTTTAAATCCACCATGTCGTGCGCCGCACACAGGGTCACTGAATATCGCGTCAGACCCGTGCAACAAGGATGTGCACAAGTGACAAACCTGCGTGCGCGCGTTGCCAACGAGCACACGGCAGAGGAAAACGTGCGCGCGCGGCAGCCTCTCTGCGCGCTCGGCAGCCTCTGCGCGCTCGGTTTCTAATTCCGCTCGCTCGGCTGTGAGGAGTTTTGGCACTCTGGAGGCATGGCCTGTGGCAGATCTTCCCTATCCTCTGATTGGTTAGGTTACCCCGCACTTTACTCTCTAGCTATCTATATAAAAAAATCTGATACTCAGCAGTTGCTGGCATAGCTCAGCTGGGAGAGCGGGTGACTCTCACTCTGGAGGATCCAGGTTTGAGTCCAGTCAAGTAACATAGGGTTGATGTCATATTATTCTTTCCTAATTCCTGTGATATTATTTTACAGTTGTGACCGTTCAACTGTCATTAAATGTCCGAATGTTTGCTGGGCAGTGTTTTAAAAAGTGCACATAAGCTAGATGGTTTTAACCAGGTAAAAATAGACTTGTGGGTGTAGGTATGTTCAAGTTTAAAAAGTTCTTGCCTCATTAATGTATTGTTTATTTTTTTCAGCATTTAATTGACAAATTATCCTTTCAAATAATTAATTGATGAGTTACATAATTGTCCATTTAGAATTGTTGAATGGACTGAGTCAAGTTTGGTGCACTTTATATATTTCAAAACATGTTTTTTTATGCATATAAATAATTTTAATGTTAATTTATTGAAATATTTCTATTTCTTCATTACCTCACCCTTGTTTTGACAAAAACAAGACCTTGCTGGATAATATCACGGAGAAACTATTTGTTCACAGTACATGGCTCAGTGAGGATCTGTATACCAAAGGAGGAGATGCTCAGAAATCTGTCTGCAGATTGTTACAACCCAGACTGGAAGTGGTGGGCTGTAATAAGAAAGGAGACCAAACAGAGGAGTGGGGGTTCAACAACTGATTTATTTAACCAAAGTAAGGATTTACTAAAGCAGATCAGTGCAGTCAAGAATTACTGGTGTTTGGGTAGTCCTGAACGTGTTGTGATGCCCCCACCGTCTCATTGGATTTTCATTTGTGTTTAATTGTGTTTTTCTTCTGTTGTAGGCAGCTCGTTAAGCAGCCTTGGAGGCACCTGGGCTCAGGGTGTGGTGCTGCCTACAAAGCCTACTGTTTTTCTGCTTTCACTGGGTCTCTCCTGTGTGGTGGAGAGTCCTCACTGGCCATTTTCTGTTCACTAACTTGCTTTAGTAAATCCTTACTTTTGTTAAATAAATCAGTTGTTGAACCCCCACTCCTCTGTTTGGTCTCCTTTCTTATTACAGCCCACCACTTCCAGTCTGGGTTGTAACAATCTGCAGACAGATTTCTGAGTATCTCCTCCTTTACACAGATCCTCACTGAGCCATGTACTGTGAACAAATAGTTTCTCCATGATATTATCCAGCAAGGTTCCGTTTTTGTCAAAACAAGGGTGAGGTAATGAAAAAATAGAAATATTTCATTAAATTAACATTTAAATTATTTATATGCATCATTAAAAAAAACATGTTTTGAAATATATAAAGTGCACCAAACTTTACTCAGTCCATTCAACAATTCTAAATGGACAATTATGTAACTCATCAATTAATTATTTGAAAGGATAATTTGTCAATTAAATACTGAAAAAAATAAACAATACATTAATGAGGCAAGAACTTTTCTCTCTCTCTCTCTCTCTCTCTCTCTCTCTCTCTCTCTCTCTCTCTCTCTGGAAGCCCCACTCTAAGGGAGTTTGCAGTGTATTAGTGAGTCATATATTGTACAACCACAGTCATAAAGTTTTCAACCAGTAGTTTTATTTCAGTATGTATTTTTCCAGTATCACAAAAAATGTAATTTTATATGGTTAAAACCATCTAGCTTATGTGCACTTTTTAAAACACTGCCCAGCAAACATTCGGACGTTTAATGACAGTTGAACGGTCACAACTGTAAAATACCTGAAATAAAGAAAAGTAAACATGACATCTACTGCATTTTCCTTGCCCGGACTCGAACCTCGATCCTCCGGGGTGAGAGTCACCCGCTCTCCCAGCTGAGCTATGCCAGCAACTACTGAATATCAGACTTTTTTATATAGATAGAGGGTAAAGTGCGGGGTAAACTAACCAATCAGAGGACAGAGAAGATCTGCCACAGGCCACGCCTCCAGAGTGCCAAAAGCCCTTACAGCCGAGCGAGCAGGAGTCAGAAACCGAGCGCGCAGAGAGGCTGCCGAGCGCGCACAGAGGCTGCCGCGCGCGCACGTTTTCCTCTGCCGTGTGCTCGTTGGCAACGCGCGCACGCAGGTTTGTCACTTGTGCACATCCTTGTGCGCTCGCAGACACAGTTTGCTCCCTCTCAGTGCACAAATGACCTCTCGCCATGTATATTTCCGCTCGCGAGTCCCGTTCACACGCGCGCTGCCATGTATATTTGCGCTTGCGAGTCCCGTTCACACGCGCGCTGTGGACCCAATGCGCGTGCACGGGTTGTGGCACGCTTTAAACGCCATAACTGACAGCTGCAAAGTTTAAGCGACAGGTGATCAGCTCGTATGATCAACTCTGAGGGGCGTTGTTTGGAATTTGCCCATCACGTGGGTTTCACCAACATGGGTTTCACCAACATGGGTTTCACCAGCCAGTTTGATTGGTGGCTGAGCATCCCTGATCCTTTTTTATGTTTTACAAGTGTATTTGAGTTTAAAATGATAGCTAATTACTAAACTTTTCTGAACAGCCTCTGTTTGGAAAAATAGTGCATATTGTGCAGGAATGATGCACTAACAGCTAGTCCAAGCTCAGCCAAGATCAAAGTGTTTCGCTACTGTTTTAAAATAGTTTCAATCTGAAAGATTTCAGCAGAATATTTAACAAACATTTGCATCACCATTAGTTTTGGACCTGCCTATAAATCCCTACTCTACCGTTTCGCCTGTGAGCTTATCGTGACAGCGGGGGGTCTTCAGCGTGAGATATTGGAGGTGTGGTGTGAGAGCGTGTTAAATGCGTGTGTCTCACGCTCAGTGTGTGACAGTTGGCAGCCCTGCTTTAAGGAACAGACCAAAACCAAGCTGTGTGTTTAGATTTCAGCTGAGGAGAAAATAAAGACTGATCACAAAGACTTAAAAGTCTGATCAAACCATCTCTTTTGGAAGGTTTTTAGTAAAGGAGGGAAATGATCCAGATTTACCTGAGCAGTAGTCAGATCATTTCCTCCTAAATAAAAGGTGACTGTTAAGTCACTTTTCTTTACCTCTTTGAACCATTTTCCTTAAAGAGCAAGTCACCCCCAATCAACATTTTTGCTGATAAACTGTATAAATGAGTGTCTAATAGAGCTGTAGACATGTGTAGTCGTTTTGGAATTTTAGTGCATCTTATTTAACACATACATTTTTGACTAAAAGTGTCAGTGTAGCACCCTCTTCAGGTTAAAAGTCTGCTTTACATTTGAATTTGAATCAGCCATTGCGTTTGGCTAATCGGCAATACGTCACATTAGCCCAGGGGTCACCAAATCCAGTCCTTGAGGGCTACCATCCTGCACATGTTAGCTGTTTGTTTTCTCCTACACTGAATTGAAATTAGTGAGTAATTAACGGGCCTGTGCAGAGTCAAGGAGAGGAATTAATTATTCCATTCAGGTGTGGTAGAGCAGGAAACGCAGAAAACGAGCAGTATGGTGGCCCTTGAGGACGTTAGCCAGCCGGTGGGGTGTCAGTAAAGTATTATTTGTTTAATTGTAGTTTTATCTGAAATTCTTCAAACATTACAGCTCAGTCTCAATGATCAGCGCTCCAACATGCTCTAAAAACACAAGAATTTAACAAAGGTTCAACATTTGAATCATTAACTGAATGTTCTTTTAAAACCAAACCGTTTCTTTGAAAGACAGTAAAACCAGAGATAAACAATCTGGAGTTTAAAAATCTCATCATAAACCAAGAAAATTTTAATTAGTATCTCAGGATTTTGCAAAAATACATTTTAAAAGGTGTAATTAAGTGGATTTTACACTCTATCTCCCTATAAGCCAGAAGGATACTGCAACCTTGTTGACATTTCAGGGGAACACGTTGTCAACCTGTGTTCCCAAACAAAGCCTTCTCCGATAACACCGCAGGAGTGCCAACTATCTCAGTAAGGTGAACGTTTTCATTAAATGAAATTAAGAAATGTTATATGATTAATGTTCATTAATCTGTGCTTAAATTATTGAAATGGAATTAAGTATTACATTGATTTATATATATGGTAATCAGTAATGTTTGATATGACAAGGCAATCGTCAACTGCACCAGACACAAGGACAAATTAAAGTTAAGTTAAAATCAAGACACATAGATAGTTCTTTACCCCAGATCAGAGCATCCGGTATCTCAAGAAGGCGTGGTTTTCTGAGTTTTTTTGGTAATATCCCTTAGCATGGCACGCTCCGATTGGCCAAGTAAATCATAATATGAGAATATTAAAACAGAATCACTTACGTTGATTCAGCAGTCAGAGTCGCATTCCAGCTTTCATCATTCAGCATTTTTTTCTAGAGAACGCTTCAGAATGGCTGTCCGGAGTGAAACCTCTTTAACCCTGAACATTTTTGGCAAGCTGCCAAAACCCTGCTAAAAGCTGCCTACCACTGACACAGCAAACGGTTTCTAGAGAACAATGCTTATATTGGGCCGACTCCCTAACCCCCAAATTCCACTATCTCCGCTCTGCCCCCGCTTTCCGCTGCCGCTCGCTTCCGAACTCAAATTATACTATCCCCGCTCTACAACGGCTCCGCTCCGGTGCGGAGACCTGAGGTGCACAAACAGGCATGAGCGGGATTTTCGAGATCTTGCGATACAGTCCGAGCAATAAATGCGGAAGTTAGATCCAAACACCCGTTGTGTGGGAGAAGCATCGAAATGAACTGTTTAATCTGCCCATCATTTGTGCTGAGAGATCAGCAGTGTTTGGATCAACAAAGTGTGTCTACTTTGATAGTAGAAACTGTTTTCATGGCTTATTTTTGTGCATATAAAGTTCAACCGCCATTGATAGTTATTAAAAGTTGTTAAACCTGTGCATATGAAACAAGAAAATGCTTTTTGTTATCGATTTATTGTGAAATAGCGGAAGTTGTGCTTGCTCCCTTTCCTGTTGGGCGGTTGTGATTTCTGTCCATTGACTGCGGAGGTGCTCCAGCATCCGGCAAAAATAGAATCAATCCTATTTTTGCCGGATGGTGTAATGGAGGGCGGCGCACTGCGCCACACGGCCGCAGTAGTGGAACAGCTCTGATTGACTACAACGGGACCGTTTTTGCTGCGGAGTTCGTGCCGGAGCGGAGATAGTGGAATTTTGGGGTAAGAGTCCTCCTAGACGCAACGGTTCCATCCATCTGTTGTGACCCGGAAAAAATCTCTGGACTGGAGAGTCGGTGCTACGGTTATTCTACAAACCTCTGTGCCAGAGGTCATCAAACCTCTCTGACCTTCAGATCCACGAAGAGGGTCTTCCAAAGGGTGAAGTAGACACACAGATAGCATCTGATGTTTTTTGATAAGAATCATCTTCATAGCGTAAAGCAAACCAAATCATTTCCCTTTTACACCCAGAACTCAGTTCTTCCAGATACGAAAGTTCTGATAACATCATATTCACACAGAGGCACCCTACATCACATTTCATCCACCTAGATCCATCCATCCACGGTAATATTAGTTAACTTGTCATGTTTTAATTGTTTGGAAAATAAATTCTTATTTTTTATAAACCTGACTCTATCCTTGAATCAAGACGAAGTGTTTACAATCCCTGAATAAACAAAGAATCTTAGAATCTTCTGATTAAACATCCAAAGACCAAGCAGGTTGATATTCTATATTTATATAAAGTGTCACAGCTTATTGGTCATAAGTAGAGGTCATATATTAAGCTCTTAAAGCACTACATTTACCAACCCCTACAAATTATTGACCTACTTCATACTGCAAGGACACAAAATCCTGAAATCAACTTTTTTTCAACAAAACCTCTATTTGATGTTTTGTAAAGTTTTGTCACCTGTGGATTTCACGTTCACGCAGTCCTCAGCCTGTTTTCACTTTGGAAATCTGCATTTTGAAGTTTCTCTTAAATATCTGAGATGGGAAACTGGAGGGAATTATGATAAAAGCTGCTGAGTTCCTGAAGGTGAAGCATAGTGAGATTAAAATATGGAAGAGTCCTCGAGCAAAGTGAAAGCTCACTTCATCTCAGACTGAGGCTACGTTTGCACAAAGTCACAAAGGGCAAATATGGCATCAGAAGTTCATCCATGAAGAACGAAGCATAGCATAGCATAGCATAGTTTATTTATATAGCACATTTAAAATGCAGCATGGGAGCTGCCCAAAGTGCTGCACAGGCTAAAATAAAACACAACCATTCAACAGAACTAAAACAGAGGATAAAAACCCCATTCAAAAGCAGATAAAGCATGATAAATACTAAGAACACATTAAAACAATCATACAATAAAACACTAAAACGAGTCACTGTCTAAAAGCCAAAGCGTAAACGTGGGTCTTTAAACGAGATTTAAAAACCTCCAGAGATGGAGCCTGCCGAACTCCAATGGGCAATGAGTTCCATAGCTTTGGGGCAGCAAGGACAAATGCTCGTTCACCCCGCGATTTAAATTGCATCCGCGGCGTGCACAGCAGCAAAAGGTCAGCCGACCTCAACGTGCGCGTGGGCACATATGGAGTGAGCAGGTCTAAGAGATAGGGAGGTGCCAGGTCATTGAGTGCTTTAAATAAAAAGGTCAGTAACTTGAACTGCACTCTGAAAATGACAGGGAGCCAATGAAGATGTGCCAGGAGAGGGGTAATATGACTATGTCAGTGTGTACTCGTCAAGAACCTGGCAGCAGCGTTCTGGACGACCTGCAGCCAATTCAGGGCAGAAACCGGAACACCAACGAGGAGGGCGTTTGCGTAGTCCAAGCGAGAGGTAATGAAGGCATGGATGACTGACTCCAAATGCCTCCGTTTCAGAAGACACACACCGACCTCCTAAAGAGAAATAATCCTAGGAAAACGCAGTGTGTGTGTGTGTGTGAGAGAGAGAGAGATGGGTCAGTCTAAGGATACCAGTTTAGTGTAAGAAATAGGAGAAGCGTTTTCATCGATCACCAGCTGCTCTGACGTTGTCCCAGTTTTACAGGAAGATGGCAACCAGTTCACTCTAGTCTCTGCAGAATCTGAAGCAGGACCAGACCAAAGTGAACTCAGTCAAAGACAAAGACTTTGACCGACCTACTTTTCAGAAAAACTTTAAACTCAATAAGAATGAGGGAAACAACAACACCATGGCCCCACGAGCAACACTTCATGTATCTAAAGCAAGTTTATTACTGGATCAGTGTGCTGAGGCTCCAATCTTTGCCCGTCATCCTGTTTTGAAATTAACCCAACGTTGACTCACCTTTCTGCAGATGGCAGTCCCACATGATGGCTTCTCTTCTGCAGCTCAGTCCAGCCAAACCCTAAGAGCTCAACCACCAGGTTCTGACTGATGACCCCCTCTCCCATTCCTGGCTCCAGCATGGTGGTCTGCCTGTTCTAGTCTGGGAGTTAGTCTTTGCCTAAAGTAGGGAAGTTCAGGTTTGTTGACATGGGCTGATGAATCGGGGCTTTGTCTTGATCTGATCCGTCATGGCGAAGAAGGAAT